>NW_026016809.1:0-36092 GCF_020379485.1 Brassica napus | reverse complement strand
TTTATCAAATCAGGTTGCTTCCAGTTCCCAGTTTGGGAATTGGCAGCTTCTTCGTCGTTCCCATCAAACCAAGATGAATCACTTTGTAAGAAGCTTGATTGGATACATAAAGTGGTGAGAGAATCAACAGGACAGTTGAATAAATCTACCATAGGAGTTTGGATGAAGAAGTTATCCCACTTTCAAATCAGGTGATTCCAGTTTCCCAGTTTGGGAATAGCACAGCTTCTTCGTCGTTCCAATCAAACCAGGATGAATCACTTTGTAAGAAGCTTGATTGGATACATAAAAGTGGTGGAGATCACCAGGAAGTTGAATAAATCTCATAGGAGTTGGCATGAAGAAGTTATCCCACTTTCAAATCAGGTGCTTCCAGTTTCCCAGTTTGGGAATAGGACAGCTTCTTCGTCGTTTATCAAAACAATGATGAATCACTTTGTGAGAAGCTTGATTGGATACATAAAGTGGTGGAGAATCACCAGGAAGTTGAATAAATCTCATAGGAGTTGGGATGAAGAAGTTATCCCACTTTCAAATCAGGTGCTTCCAGTTTCCCGTTTGGGAATAGGCAGCTTCTTCGTCGTTCAATCAAACCGGGATGAATCACTTTGTGAGAAGCTTTATTTGGATACATAAGTGGTGGAGAATCACCAGGAAGTTGAATAAATCTCATAGGAGTTGGGATGAAGAAGTTATCCCACTTTCAAATCAGGTGATTCCAGTTTCCCAGTTTGGGAATTAGGACAGCTTCTTCGTCGTTCCAATCAAACCAGGATGAATCACTTGTGAGAAGCTTGATTTGGATACATAAAGTGGTGGAGAATCACCAGGAGTTGAATAAATCTCATAGGAGTTGGAAAGAAGTTATCCCACTTTCAAATCAGGTGATTCCAGTTTCCAGTTTGGGAATAGCACAGCTTCTTCGTCGTTCCAATCAAACCAGGATGAATCACTTTGTGAGAAGCTTGATTTGGATACATAAAGTGGTGGAGAATCACCAGGAAGTTGAATAAATCTCATAGGAGTTGGGATGAAGAAGAAGTATCCCACTTTCAAATCAGGTGCTTCCAGTTTCCCAGTTTGGGAATTGGACAGCTTCTTCGTCGTTCCAATCAAACCAGGATGAATCACTTTGTGAGAAGCTTATTTGGATACATAAAGTGGTGGAGAATCACCAGGAAGTTGAATAAATCTCATAGGAGTTTGGATGAAGAAGTTATCCCACTTTCAAATCAGGTGATTCCAGTTTCCCAGTTTGGGAATAGGACAGCTTCTTCGTCGTTCCAATCAAACCAGGATGAATCACTTTGTGAGAAGCTTGATTTGGATACATAAAGTGGTGGAGAATCACCAGGAAGTTGAATAAATCTCATAGGAGTTGGGATGAAGAAGTTATCCCACTTTCAAATCAGGTGATTCCAGTTTCCCAGTTTGGGAATAGCACAGCTTCTTCGTCGTTCCAATCAAACCAGGATGAATCACTTTGTGAGAAGCTTGATTTGGATACATAAAGTGGTGGAGAATCACCAGGAAGTTGAATAAATCTCATAGGAGTTGGGATGAAGAAGTTATCCCACTTTCAAATCAGGTGATTCCAGTTTCCCAGTTTGGGAATAGCACAGCTTCTTCGTCGTTCCAATCAAACCAGGATGAATCACTTTGTGAGAAGCTTGATTTGGATACATAAAGTGGTGGAGAATCACCAGGAAGTTGAATAAATCTCATAGGAGTTGGGATGAAGAAGTTATCCCACTTTCAAATCAGGTGATTCCAGTTTCCCAGTTTGGGAATAGCACAGCTTCTTCGTCGTTCCAATCAAACCAGGATGAATCACTTTGTGAGAAGCTTGATTTGGATACATAAAGTGGTGGAGAATCACCAGGAAGTTGAATAAATCTCATAGGAGTTGGGATGAAGAAGTTATCCCACTTTCAAATCAGGTGATTCCAGTTTCCCAGTTTGGGAATAGGACAGCTTCTTCGTCGTTCCAATCAAACCAGGATGAATCACTTTGTAAGAAGCTTGATTTGGATACATAAAGTGGTGGAGAATCACCAGGAAGTTGAATAAATCTCATAGGAGTTGGCATGAAGAAGTTATCCCACTTTCAAATCAGGTGATTCCAGTTTCCCAGTTTGGGAATAGCACAGCTTCTTCGTCGTTCCAATCAAACCAGGATGAATCTTTGTGAGAAGCTTGATTTGGATACATAAAGTGGTGGAGAATCACCAGGAAGTTGAATAAATCTCATAGGAGTTGGCATGAAGAAGTTATCCCACTTTCAAATCAGGTGATTCCAGTTTCCCAGTTTGGGAATAGGACAGCTTCTTCGTCGTTCCAATCAAACCAGGATGAATCACTTTGTGAGAAGCTTGATTTGGATACATAAAGTGGTGGAGAATCACCAGGAAGTTGAATAAATCTCATAGGAGTTGGGATGAAGAAGTTATCCCACTTTCAAATCAGGTGATTCCAGTTTCCCAGTTTGGGAATAGCACAGCTTCTTCGTCGTTCCAATCAAACCAGGATGAATCACTTTGTGAGAAGCTTGATTTGGATACATAAAGTGGTGGAGAATCACCAGGAAGTTGAATAAATCTCATAGGAGTTGGGATGAAGAAGTTATCCCACTTTCAAATCAGGTGATTCCAGTTTCCCAGTTTGGGAATAGACAGCTTCTTCGTCGTTCCAATCAAACCAGGATGAATCACTTTGTAAGAAGCTTGATTTGGATACATAAAGTGGTGGAGAATCACCAGGAAGTTGAATAAATCTCATAGGAGTTTGGATGAAGAAGTTATCCCACTTTCAAATCAGGTGATTCCAGTTTCCCAGTTTGGGAATAGCACAGCTTCTTCGTCGTTCCAATCAAACCAGGATGAATCACTTTGTGAGAAGCTTGATTTGGATACATAAAGTGTGGAGAATCACCAGGAAGTTGAATAAATCTCATAGGAGTTGGCATGAAGAAGTTATCCCACTTTCAAATCAGGTGATTCCAGTTTCCCAGTTTGGGAATAGCACAGCTTCTTCGTCGTTCCAATCAAACCAGGATGAATCACTTTGTGAGAAGCTTGATTTGGATACATAAAGTGGTGGAGAATCACCAGGAAGTTGAATAAATCTCATAGGAGTTGGGATGAAGAAGTTATCCCACTTTCAAATCAGGTGATTCCAGTTTCCCAGTTTGGGAATAGCACAGCTTCTTCGTCGTTCCAATCAAACCAGGATGAATCACTTTGTGAGAAGCTTGATTTGGATACATAAAGTGGTGGAGAATCACCAGGAAGTTGAATAAATCTCATAGGAGTTGGGATGAAGAAGTTATCCCACTTTCAAATCAGGTGATTCCAGTTTCCCAGTTTGGGAATAGCACAGCTTCTTCGTCGTTCCAATCAAACCAGGATGAATCACTTTGTGAGAAGCTTGATTTGGATACATAAAGTGGTGGAGAATCACCAGGAAGTTGAATAAATCTCATAGGAGTTGGCATGAAGAAGTTATCCCACTTTCAAATCAGGTGATTCCAGTTTCCCAGTTTGGGAATAGCACAGCTTCTTCGTCGTTCCAATCAAACCAGGATGAATCACTTTGTGAAAAGCTTGATTTGGATACATAAAGTGGTGGAGAATCACCAGGAAGTTGAATAAATCTCATAGGAGTTGGGATGAAGAAGTTATCCCACTTTCAAATCAGGTGATTCCAGTTTCCCAGTTTGGGAATAGCACAGCTTCTTCGTCGTTCCAATCAAACCAGGATGAATCACTTTGTAAGAAGCTTGATTTGGATACATAAAGTGGTGGAGAATCACCAGGAAGTTGAATAAATCTCATAGGAGTTGGGATGAAGAAGTTATCCCACTTTCAAATCAGGTGATTCCAGTTTCCCAGTTTGGGAATAGCACAGCTTCTTCGTCGTTCCAATCAAACCAGGATGAATCACTTTGTAAGAAGCTTGATTTGGATACATAAAGTGGTGGAGAATCACCAGGAAGTTGAATAAATCTCATAGGAGTTGGGATGAAGAAGTTATCCCACTTTCAAATCAGGTGATTCCAGTTTCCCAGTTTGGGAATAGCACAGCTTCTTCGTCGTTCCAATCAAACCAGGATGAATCACTTTGTGAGAAGCTTGATTTGGATACATAAAGTGGTGGAGAATCACCAGGAAGTTGAATAAATCTCATAGGAGTTGGGATGAAGAAGTTATCCCACTTTCAAATCAGGTGATTCCAGTTTCCCAGTTTGGGAATAGCACAGCTTCTTCGTCGTTCCAATCAAACCAGGATGAATCACTTTGTGAGAAGCTTGATTTGGATACATAAAGTGGTGGAGAATCACCAGGAAGTTGAATAAATCTCATAGGAGTTGGGATGAAGAAGTTATCCCACTTTCAAATCAGGTGATTCCAGTTTCCCAGTTTGGGAATAGGACAGCTTCTTCGTCGTTCCAATCAAACCAGGATGAATCACTTTGTGAGAAGCTTATTTGGATACATAAAGTGGTGGAGAATCACCAGGAAGTTGAATAAATCTCATAGGAGTTGGCATGAAGAAGTTATCCCACTTTCAAATCAGGTGATTCCAGTTTCCCAGTTTGGGAATAGGACAGCTTCTTCGTCGTTCCAATCAAACCAGGATGAATCACTTTGTGAGAAGCTTGATTTGGATACATAAAGTGGTGGAGAATCACCAGGAAGTTGAATAAATCTCATAGGAGTTGGGATGAAGAAGTTATCCCACTTTCAAATCAGGTGATTCCAGTTTCCCAGTTTGGGAATAGGACAGCTTCTTCGTCGTTCCAATCAAACCAGGATGAATCACTTTGTGAGAAGCTTGATTTGGATACATAAAGTGGTGGAGAATCACCAGGAAGTTGAATAAATCTCATAGGAGTTGGGATGAAGAAGTTATCCCACTTTCAAATCAGGTGATTCCAGTTTCCCAGTTTGGGAATAGGACAGCTTCTTCGTCGTTCCAATCAAACCAGGATGAATCACTTTGTGAGAAGCTTGATTTGGATACATAAAGTGGTGGAGAATCACCAGGAAGTTGAATAAATCTCATAGGAGTTGGGATGAAGAAGTTATCCCACTTTCAAATCAGGTGATTCCAGTTTCCCAGTTTGGGAATAGGACAGCTTCTTCGTCGTTCCAATCAAACCAGGATGAATCTCTTTGTGAGAAGCTTGATTTGGATACATAAAGTGGTGGAGAATCACCAGGAAGTTGAATAAATCTCATAGGAGTTGGGATGAAGAAGTTATCCCACTTTCAAATCAGGTGATTCCAGTTTCCCAGTTTGGGAATAGCACAGCTTCTTCGTCGTTCCAATCAAACCAGGATGAATCTCTTTGTGAGAAGCTTGATTTGGATACATAAGTGGTGGAGAATCACCAGGAAGTTGAATAAATCTCATAGGAGTTGGGATGAAGAAGTTATCCCACTTTCAAATCAGGTGATTCCAGTTTCCCAGTTTGGGAATAGGACAGCTTCTTCGTCGTTCCAATCAAACCAGGATGAATCACTTTGTAAGAAGCTTGATTTGGATACATAAAGTGGTGGAGAATCACCAGGAAGTTGAATAAATCTCATAGGAGTTGGATGAAGAAGTTATCCCACTTTCAAATCAGGTGATTCCAGTTTCCCAGTTTGGGAATAGCACAGCTTCTTCGTCGTTCCAATCAAACCAGGATGAATCACTTTGTGAGAAGCTTGATTTGGATACATAAAGTGGTGGAGAATCACCAGGAAGTTGAATAAATCTCATAGGAGTTGGCATGAAGAAGTTATCCCACTTTCAAATCAGGTGATTCCAGTTTCCCAGTTTGGGAATAGGACAGCTTCTTCGTCGTTCCAATCAAACCAGGATGAATCACTTTGTGAGAAGCTTGATTTGGATACATAAAGTGGTGGAGAATCACCAGGAAGTTGAATAAATCTCATAGGAGTTGGGATGAAGAAGTTATCCCACTTTCAAATCAGGTGATTCCAGTTTCCCAGTTTGGGAATAGCACAGCTTCTTCGTCGTTCCAATCAAACCAGGATGAATCACTTTGTGAGAAGCTTGATTTGGATACATAAAGTGGTGGAGAATCACCAGGAAGTTGAATAAATCTCATAGGAGTTGGGATGAAGAAGTTATCCCACTTTCAAATCAGGTGATTCCAGTTTCCCAGTTTGGGAATAGGACAGCTTCTTCGTCGTTCCAATCAAACCAGGATGAATCACTTTGTAAGAAGCTTGATTTGGATACATAAAGTGGTGGAGAATCACCAGGAAGTTGAATAAATCTCATAGGAGTTTGGATGAAGAAGTTATCCCACTTTCAAATCAGGTGATTCCAGTTTCCCAGTTTGGGAATAGCACAGCTTCTTCGTCGTTCCAATCAAACCAGGATGAATCACTTTGTGAGAAGCTTGATTTGGATACATAAAGTGGTGGAGAATCACCAGGAAGTTGAATAAATCTCATAGGAGTTGGCAAGAAGAAGTTATCCCACTTTCAAATCAGGTGATTCCAGTTTCCCAGTTTGGGAATAGGACAGCTTCTTCGTCGTTCCTATCAAACCATGATGAATCACTTTGTGAGTGTTGAGTTGAGCTGAATATATGTATGAAGAGCTAAGGAGTTGAAGAGGAAAGGAGATGAGGAAGCTTAAGGGAGTTTAGGGAGAGCATGGTACGGACGTCCGTACAAGGCCGTACAAGCCGTACAGTCCGTACCATCCAGCATCGACCAAGACTTACCTTGCATCAGCCAAGTAACACGGTAACTAAGGTAAAGGGAAGGAACTTACCTTGAGGCATCAGACCGTTTAGGGATAAGGTAGAGCGCGCCTTGACAGGCTGGAACAGCTGGAAAGGCAAGAGCATCTCGGTCCAAGATGCCAGATACTCCGCGCATGTGGAGAAGCTAATTGGCTAGTCCAAATGAGCTTATCCTCTCCTGATTGACCTCACATGCTTGAGTCTTCTCTTGATTTCGAAAACCCTTGTATGCTCACTCTATATATTGTAACTCATCAACCCTAATGAAGATTATGCAGTTTGAGTCTCTCTAATCTCTTAGACACTATGGTTTTCTCTTAGCCACTAAACGGCTCTATCTAGTCTCCTAATCTTTCACAAACTTCTCTTAATCACTTCCTAAACACTCTCTTTATTCTGATTACTCTAAGGATCTCTTAATCTCATATGGTATCAGAGCCAGGTTCATTTGAATCTGGGGTTTGATCTTTAGAGAGTTACAAGCTAAACGTCTTTGAAGCTACACGCGAGTAGTCTTGAAGGTGTTGAAGCTGTGGTCCGTTCTAGTTGAAGCTGTGCTACGTTCTGTTGGTTTGCGTGATTCTAGACTCAAGGTTGGTGTGTACGAGATCCAAGATTCAAGTTTTCAAGTCAAGCAAAGATGGAACATGGGATGAACATGAGGATGAAGGTAGCGGTTACTTTCAAAGGTAGCAACTACCTTGTGTGGTCTCGGATGGTGAAGACTGCGGTGGGAAGTAAGGGTTTGTGGGGGCACATCACAACAGGGGAGGCTCCGAAACTCATTACTCAGGGAGGAGATCAAGAAGAGGTCTCCAATGAAGCGGCTGTGGAGAAATGGCAACAAGAAGACATGCTGGTGATGACGGTTCTACACGCATCCTTGGACCCAGCTATCTTGGATGCCTACAGCTACTGTGAATCAGCCAAGGAGCTGTGGGACACGCTGAAGAAGGTGTATGGGAACACTTCCAACCTCAGCCGTGTGTTTGAAGTGAAGCTAGCGATCAACCGTCTTGCACAAGAGGACATGGAGTTCACTAAGCACTTGGGGAGGTTCAGGTCCTTATGGTCAGAGCTGGAGATGCTGAGGCCGAGCACAACTGATCCAGATCAGCTGAATGAGAGGCGCGAGCAAGACAAGGTCTTTGGGCTGCTTCTCACACTGAACCCGGCCTACACCCAGCTCATCCAGCACATGTTAAGGTCAGACAAGCTTCCGGACCTTGAGGAGGTGTGTGCACAAATCCAAAGGGAGCAGGGATCCATGGGTTTGTTTGGAGGAAAGGGGGAGCTCTCTCTTGCCAATCAAGCAGCTCATGAGGATTCAACCGAGGCTCCACAAGCAAACAAGGCATCTCACGGGAAGTACGAGGACAGGAAGTTCAATGGCAACTGTGATCATTGCAAGAAGCATGGTCATAAGAAGAGCCAATGCTGGATACTGCACCCACACCTCAAGCCGGCCAAGTTCATGAAGGAGCGTGAGGGAAGGGCAAATGTGACTGAAGGTTCAAGCGGAGCTGGCACCAGCAAGATCAGTGAAGTGGATGGGCTTGGAGGCAATGATGGGAATGGGAAGTCTCTGGTGGCTTACACAGGCGCCTCAAGCTCCCGCAGCAATGATGACTACATCAAGAGATCAGACCTTGATGCCCTCTTCAAAATGCTAAAGGAAAACGGTAACACTTACGGTTATTCCTTTGGAGCTTCTATGATTGCATATAAGGATGATCACTTGATTAGAGAACTAGTAGAACGGTTAGAAGCTAGGAATGAGTATAGACATGCTCACATTGCTAGAACTGATAAGATGCATTCATCACTTAGTAATCTATGCCATAATGCTAAACGAGTAGGTAAACCATTGATTGTTGATTCTGGTGCATCACATCATATGATAAGTGATGAAAACTTGATTAAGGATATAGAACCTACACATGGGCATGTGATGATAGCAAATGGGGATAAGATACCCATTAGAGGAATAGGAAAGCTTAAGCTGTTTAACAAAGAATCTAGAGCTTTTTACATGCCTGAATTCACATCAAACCTATTATCAGTGAAGAAATGTACTAATGATTTACAATGCAATGTTATCTTTAGTCCTAATGATGTGAAGTTTCAGGATATTGAGAGCAGCAGGTTGATTGGGAAAGGGGTGACTAAGGGAGATCTCTATATGCTTGAAGAACTCACTTCTGTTCCTGATTATAGTTGCTCGTTTACTTCTGCTTCTTTGTTGAATAAAAATGCATTGTGGCATGCTAGAGTAGGACACCCTCATGTTAAAGCTTTGAACTTAATGGTACCAGGTGTTGTGTTTGAGAAAAGATTGTGAAGCTTGCATTTTAGGCAAGCATTGTAGAACTGTGTTTCAAAAGTCTACTACCGTTTATGATAATTGCTTTGATCTAATTCATTCAGATGTATGGACTGCCCCTTGCTTATCTAGAGATAGTTATAAGTATTTTGTCACATTCATTGATGAAAAATCCAAATACACCTGGTTAACCTTAATTCAGACCAAAGATAGGGTACTTGATGCATTTAGGAACTTTCAAACTTATGTAACTAACCATTATCATGCTAAGATTAAAATTTTGAGATCAGATAATGGAGGAGAGTACACGAGTCATGCATTCAAGCAACACCTATCACAACATGGGATCCTACATCAAACAAGCTGTCCTTATACTCCACAGCAAAATGGAGTGGCTGAGAGGAAGAATAGGCATCTCATGGAAGTGGCAAGGTCACTTATGTTTCAGAGTAATGTTCCAAAGAGATTTTGGAGTGATGCGGTTGCCACTGCTTGTTACCTGATAAACAGAACTCCAACCAAAGTTCTGAATGAGAAGGCTCCATTTGAAGTTCTGAACAGGTACAAGCCAGCTCTTGATTACTTGCGAGTCTTTGGATGCCTATGCTTTGTCCTCAAACCAGGAGAGATGATCAACAAGCTAGAAGCAAGAAGCACTAAGGCTGTGTTCATAGGATACTCAGCTACACAGAAAGGATACAAATGCTATGATCCTATAGCAAGGAGAGTTCTTGTATCTAGAGATGTGAAGTTCTTGGAAGATAGAGGATACTATGAAGAAAAGAATCAAGAAGACCTGAAGGACTTAACATCAGACAAGGCCACCACCTTGCGGATCATTCTTGAAGGTCTTGGAATCAGTACATCCCAGGATCCGAGGAATCACGCAACTACACCTCCTGAAGTTGGTTCACCATCCCACCTTGATCATGAGGGAGGAGAGGAGCATGAGGAGCCTATGCAAGAGGCCAACCAAGATGAAGGAGGAGTAGAGAATGAAGGAGAAGAGAGCATAGGCTCGGATGGTCATGGACATGATCATGGTGTGACACAAACACCTTCTCAAGATGAAGTGGTAGAAGAACAACAGGAAGAAGAACCAGTTGTGCAGCCACTAAGAAGGAGTACAAGGATAAGGAAGGATCCTTCCAGTTGGGTAAACACGAGAGTGTACTACAATGCCCAAGCTGTGGAGCATCCTTCTCAAGCCGTGTGCTCCTTTGCTCAATATCCAGAAGCACATTGCGCGTTCATGGTAAACTTGGATGAGAATCACATCCCAAGAAGCTATGAAGAAGCAATGAAAGATAAAGAATGGAAGGAATCAGTTGGAGATGAGGCAGGAGCGATGATCAAGAATGATACATGGTATGAGAGTGAGTTACCAAAAGGGAAGAAGGCTGTGACTAGTAGATGGATATTCACAATCAAGTACAAAGCGGATGGAAAGGTTGAGAGGAAGAAGTCAAGGCTAGTTGCAAGAGGTTTCACTCAAACTTATGGAGAAGATTACATAGAAACCTTTGCACCAGTAGCTAAACTCCACACAATCCGGATTGTACTAAGCTTGGCTGTGAATCTTGGATGGGGGTTATGGCAAATGGATGTGAAGAATGCGTTTCTACAAGGTGAACTTGAGGATGAAGTGTATATGCATCCACCTCCAGGCCTTGAACACTTAGTAAAGAGTGGGAATGTACTGAGATTGAAGAAAGCCATCTATGGACTGAAGCAATCACCAAGGGCTTGGTACAACAAGTTGAGCACTACTCTGAATGGCCGAGGCTTCAAGAAGTCTGAACTAGATCACACTCTCTTCACTCTCACGACTCCCTCAGGTATGATTGCTCTCCTTGTGTATGTTGATGATATCATTATCACAGGGAGTGATAAGGAAGGTATCATAGCAACCAAGGAGTTTCTTAAATCCATGTTTGAGATTAAAGACTTGGGAGAAATGAAATACTTCCTTGGAATTGAGATATGTAGATCCAAGGAAGGTTTGTTCATGTCCCAAAGGAAATATACACTTGATCTTTTGAAAGGTGCAGGTGCTTATGGAGGCAAGACAGCAAGGATGCCTATGGAGGATGGCTACAAAGTCCCACGAGAGGGGGAGATTGAAGACAGCAAACCTTATCAGGATCCTAAACTCTATAGAAAACTAGTTGGCAAATTGATTTATCTTACTATAACTAGACCTGACATCTGCTTTGCTGTGAATCAGGTGAGTCAACACATGCAAGTGCCTAAGGAACATCACTGGCACATGGTGGAGAGGATCTTGATGTATCTCAACGGCTCACCTGATCAAGGAGTATGGATGGGCTGCAATGGAAGCACTGAAGTGGTGGGATATTGTGATGCGGATTGGGCTGGTGATAGAGCAGACAGGAGATCAACCACAGGCTATTGCACATTCATTGGAGGCAACTTGGTGACTTGGAAGAGCAAGAAGCAGAAGGTAGTGTCATGTTCAAGTGCAGAAGCCGAGTATAGAGCCATGCTGAAGCTCACCAACGAGTTGGTATGGATCAAAGGCATCTTGAAGCACTTGGAGATTGATCAAGCAACTCCAATGACAATGCATTGTGACAATCAAGCTGCCATCCACATTGCATCCAACTCGGTGTTTCATGAGAGGACCAAGCACATTGAAGTTGATTGTCACAAGGTGAGGCAGATGATTGTGCTAGGGGTGATCTTGCCATGTTACACAAGGAGTGAAGATCAGCTAGCGGATGTGTTCACCAAGGCTGCAAGACAGAAGACAATGGAGTCCATTCACATCAGGTTGGGCCTCATTGATCTTGGGAAGAGAAGGAGCTAATCCCCTTAGCTGCAAGGTCTTTACTCTTTTTCCCTCATCAAAGTTTTATCCCATTGGGTTTTCTTTGGTGAGGTTTTTAATGAGGAAGATCTTGTGGCTGTCCAAGCTTAGACTTATACAAAGCTAAGCTTGAGGGGGAGTGTTGAGTTGAGCTGAATATATGTATGAAGAGCTAAGGAGTTGAAGAGGAAAGGAGATGAGGAAGCTTAAGGGAGTTTAGGGAGAGCATGGTACGGACGTCCGTACAAGGCCGTACAAGCCGTACAGTCCGTACCATCCAGCATCGACCAAGACTTACCTTGCATCAGCCAAGTAACACGGTAACTAAGGTAAAGGGAAGGAACTTACCTTGAGGCATCAGACCGTTTAGGGATAAGGTAGAGCGCGCCTTGACAGGCTGGAACAGCTGGAAAGGCAAGAGCATCTCGGTCCAAGATGCCAGATACTCCGCGCATGTGGAGAAGCTAATTGGCTAGTCCAAATGAGCTTATCCTCTCCTGATTGACCTCACATGCTTGAGTCTTCTCTTGATTTCGAAAACCCTTGTATGCTCACTCTATATATTGTAACTCATCAACCCTAATGAAGATTATGCAGTTTGAGTCTCTCTAATCTCTTAGACACTATGGTTTTCTCTTAGACACTAAACGGCTCTATCTAGTCTCCTAATCTTTCACAAACTTCTCTTAATCACTTCCTAAACACTCTCTTTATTCTGATTACTCTAAGGATCTCTTAATCTCATAGTGAGAAACTTGATTTGGATACATTAAGTGGTGGAGAATCACCAGGAGGTTCACTAAATCTCATAGGAGTTGGGATGAAGAAGTTATCCCACTTTCAAATCAGGTGCTTCCAGTTTTCCAGTTTGGGAATTGTGCAGCTTCTTCGTCGTTCCATTCAAACCGGGATGAATCACTTTGTGAGAAGCTTTATTTGGATACATAATGTGGTGGAGAATCACCAGGAAGTTGAATAAATCTCATAGGAGTTGGGATGAAGAAGTTATCCCACTTTCAAATCAGGTGCTTCCTGTTTCCCAGTTTGGGAATTGGACAGCTTCTTCGTCGTTCCAATCAAACTGGGATGAATCACTTTGTGAGAAGCTTTATTTGGATACATAATGTGGTGGAGAATCACCAGGAAGTTGAATAAATCTCATAGGAGTTGGGATGAAGAAGTTATCCCACTTTCAAATCAGGTGATTCCAGTTTCCCAGTTTGGGAATAGCACAGCTTCTTCGTCGTTCCAATCAAACCAGGATGAATCACTTTGTGAAAAGCTTGATTTTGATACATAAAGTGGTGGAGAATCACCAGGAAGTTGAATAAATCTCATAGGAGTTGGATGAAGAAGTTATCCCACTTTCAAATCAGGTGATTCCAGTTTCCCAGTTTGGGAATAACACAGCTTCTTCGTCGTTCCAATCAAACCAGGATGAATCACTTTGAAAGAAGCTTGATTTGGATACATAAAGTGGTGGAGAATCACCAGGAAGTTGAATAAATCTCATAGGAGTTGGGATGAAGAAGTTATCCCACTTTCAAATCAGGTGATTCCAGTTTCCTAGTTTGGGAATAGGACAGCTTCTTCGTCGTTCCTATCAAACCATGATGAATCTCTTTGTGAGAAATTGATTTGGATACATAAAGTGGTGGAGAATCACCAGGAGGTTGACTAAATCTCATAGGAGTTGGGATGAAGAAGTTATCCCACTTTCAAATCAGGTGCTTCCAGTTTCCCAGTTTGGGAATTGTGCAGCTTCTTCGTCGTTCCATTCAAACCGGGATGAATCACTTTGTGAGAAGCTTTATTTGGATACATAATGTGGTGGAGAATCACCAGGAAGTTGAATAAATCTCATAGGAGTTGGGATGAAGAAGTTATCCCACTTTCAAATCAGGTGCTTCCAGTTTCCCAGTTTGGGAATTGGACAGCTTCTTCGTCGTTCCAATCAAACCAAGATGAATCACTTTGTAAGAAGCTTGATTTGGATACATAAAGTGGTGGAGAATCACCAGGAAGTTGAATAAATCTCATAGGAGTTTGGATGAAGAAGTTATCCCACTTTCAAATCAGGTGATTCCAGTTTCCCAGTTTGGGAATAGCACAGTTTCTTCGTCGTTCCAATCAAACCAGGATGAATCACTTTGTGAGAAGCTTGATTTGGATACATAAAGTGGTGGAGAATCACCAGGAAGTTGAATAAATCTCATAGGAGTTGGCAAGAAGAAGTTATCCCACTTTTAAATCAGGTGATTCCAGTTTCCCAGTTTGGGAATAGGACAGCTTCTTCGTCGTTCCTATCAAACCATGATGAATCACTTTGTGAGAAACTTGATTTGGATACATTAAGTGGTGTAGAATCACCAGGAGGTTGACTAAATCTCATAGGAGTTGGGATGAAGAAGTTATCCCACTTTCAAATCAGGTGCTTCCAGTTTCCCAGTTTGGGAATTGTGCAGCTTCTTCGTCGTTCCATTCAAACCGGGATGAATCACTTTGTGAGAAGCTTTATTTGGATACATAATGTGGTGGAGAATCACCAGGAAGTTGAATAAATCTCATAGGAGTTGGGATGAAGAAGTTATCCCACTTTCAAATCAGGTGCTTCCTGTTTCCCAGTTTGGGAATTGGACAGCTTCTTCGTCGTTCCAATCAAACTGGGATGAATCACTTTGTGAGAAGCTTTATTTGGATACATAATGTGGTGGAGAATCACCAGGAAGTTGAATAAATCTCATAGGAGTTGGGATGAAGAAGTTATCCCACTTTCAAATCAGGTGATTCCAGTTTCCCAGTTTGGGAATAGCACAGCTTCTTCGTCGTTCCAATCAAACCAGGATGAATCACTTTGTGAAAAGCTTGATTTGGATACATAAAGTGGTGGAGAATCACCAGGAAGTTGAATAAATCTCATAGGAGTTGGGATGAAGAAGTTATCCCACTTTCAAATCAGGTGCTTCCTGTTTCCCAGTTTGGGAATTGGACAGCTTCTTCGTCGTTCCAATCAAACCAAGATGAATCACGTTGTAAGAAGCTTGATTTGGATACATAAAGTGGTGGAGAATCACCAGGAAGTTGAATAAATCTCATAGGAGTTTGGATGAAGAAGTTATCCCACTTTCAAATCAGGTGATTCCAGTTTCCCAGTTTGGGAATAGCACAGCTTCTTCGTCGTTCCAATCAAACCAGGATGAATCACTATGTGAGAAGCTTGATTTGGATACATAAAGTGGTGGAGAATCACCAGGAAGTTGAATAAATCTCATAGGAGTTGGCAAGAAAAAGTTATCCCACTTTGAAATCAGGTGATTCCAGTTTCCCAGTTTGGGAATAGGACAGCTTCTTCGTCGTTCCTATCAAACCATGATGAATCACTTTGTGAGAAACTTGATTTGGATACATTAAGTGGTGGAGAATCACCAGGAGGTTGACTAAATCTCATAGGAGTTGGGATGAAGAAGTTATCCCACTTTCAAATCAGGTGCTTCCAGTTTCCCAGTTTGGGAATTGTGCAGCTTCTTCGTCGTTCCATTCAAACCGGGATGAATCACTTTGTGAGAAGCTTTTATGATTTTAGAGAGTTGAACAGGTATTGAGAGATTTAGAGAAAGATTAAAGTGAGATGAGATGATTTATGAAATGTAGAAGAGAAACATGATGAACTAGAGAGAGAATATGATAAACTCGTGTTTTTCATTAATCAAGACAGAGTTTACAATATATAGAGAGAGACATTAGGGTATTCAGAAGCTCTAAGCATGTGTGGTCAAGGATAAGGTTGCTTTAATTCAAATGTAAACCAATGAGGAAGATCACACGCTTATGGCATCTTTTGGGGAGACTCCTTTTGCCTTTACAGCCTGTGCCAGACTGTCAGGATAAGCCGCGGTCACTCTGTCCATCCAAACGGTCATATCTCCTAAGGTAAAACCCCTTTGGCCGTTTAACCCTTTCACCCGGGTAACTTTCCTCTTGGTCGAGTTATGGATCGACCCGGACAGTACGGACGGTACGGCCGGTACGGCCTCTTGTACGGCCTGGTCGATCCCTAACCTTCCTTCCCTTTGCCTTCACATTCTCACATCCTCAACTCCTTAAGCCATCTCCCCATATACTGAACAGCTCATTTTAACACTCCCCCTCAAGCTTAACTTAGTAACGTAGTTAAGCTTGGAACCACCATGAGATCTTCCTCATTAAAAACCTCACCAAGGAAAACCCATTGGGACAAAACCTTGATGAGGGAAAAAGAGTGAAGACCTCATGGCAAAGGGGATCAGCTCCTTGGGGAAAGATCTATGAGCCCCAATCTGGTATGAATGGATTCCATAGTCTTTTGTCTTGCGGCCTTGGTGAACACATCCGCAAGTTGATCCTCACTCCTTGTGTAGCATGGCAAGATCACTCCCAAGACAATCATCTGCCTCACCTTGTGACAATCAACTTCAATGTGCTTGGTTCTCTCATGGAAGACTGAGTTGGTCGCAATGTGTATAGCCGCTTGATTATCACAATGCATAGTCATTGGAGTTCCCTGCTCTATCTCCAAGTGCTTCAAGATTCCTTTGATCCATACCAACTCATTGGTAAGCTTCAGCATTGCTCTATACTCAGCTTCAGCGCTTGAACAAGACACCACCTTCTGCTTCTTACTCTTCCAAGTCACCAAGTTGCCTCCAATGAATGTACAATAGCCGGTGGTTGATCTCCTGTCTGCTCTATCTCCAGCCCAATCCGCATCACAGTATCCCACCACTTCAGTGCTCTTGTTGCATCCCATCCACACTCCAAGGCTTGACGTCCCATTCAGATACAAGAGAAGTCTCTCCACCATGCGCCAGTGATGATCCTTTGGGACTTGCATATGCTGGCTCACTTGGTTCACCGCAAAGCATATGTCTGGTCGTGTGATTGTAAGGTAGATGAGCTTCCCTACTAGCTTCCTGTACAGCTTTGGATCATGAAAGGCCTTGCTATCTTCAACCTCCCCCTCATGTGGAACCTTGTATCCATCTTCAAGAGGCATCTTTGCTGTCTTGTCTCCTTGTATACCTGCATCTTTCAAAAGATCAAGTGTATACTTCCTTTGGGAAATGAACAATCCTTCCTTAGATCTACACAACTCAATTCCAAGGAAGTATTTCATTTCCCCTAAGTCTTTGATTTCAAACACAGATTTCAAAAACTCCTTTGTGGCTTTTATACCAGCCTTATCACTACCTGTTATGATAATGTCATCAACATATACGAGTAGACAGATGATACCTGAAGGTGTAGTGAGGGTGAAGAGGGTGTGATCCAACTCTGACTTCTTGAACCCACGGCCATTCAGAGTAGTACTCAGCTTGTTGTACCATGCTCTAGGTGATTGCTTCAACCCATAGATTGCCTTCTTGAGTCTCAATACATTCCCTGGTTTCACAAGATGTTCAAGACCCGGTGGTGGATGCATGTACACTTCATCTTCTAGTTCTCCCTGAAGAAATGCATTCTTCACATCCATCTGCCAAAGCTCCCACTCAAGGTTCACAGCAAGAGACAATACAATTCTTATTGTATGTAGCTTGGCAACAGGGGCAAAGGTATCAATGTAGTCTTCCCCATATGTTTGAGTGTATCCTCTAGCCACCAGTCTTGTCTTCTTTCTGTCAATGGTTCCATCAGGTAGATACTTAATGGTGAATATCCACTTGCTGGTTACTGCCTTCTTTCCTTTTGGCAACTCACTTTCAAACCAAGTGTCATTCTTTATCATGGCATTTGCCTCATCTCCAACAGATTCCTTCCAATCTTGATGTAGCATTGCCTCTTCATATGATCTTGGTACACTACTTTCATCTAGGCTCATCATGAATGCGCAATGCTCCTTTGGATAACAGGCAAATGAACACACAGCTTGAGAAGGATGCTCCACAGCCTGGGCATTGTAGTACACTCTCGTGTTTACCCAGTTGGAAGCATCTCTCTTCAGCCGTGTGCTTCTCCTCAATGGTACCTCAGCTGGTGCTTGCTCTGGTGCTTCTACTTCAGTTGCTTCCACTTCTCCTTGTTCTGGTAACTCATTAAGCTCTTCATTACTTGGTTCAGCTCCACCTTGATCAGGATGATCCGCAAACTCTTGATTCTCATCATCCGGCTCAATTCCATTCCCTCCCTCATGATCAAGGTGAGATGGTTCTTCAGCTTCTTGTCTTTCAGATGACTGATTCTCTGTCGACTCCTGGGACATTCCAATTCCAAGACCTTCTAGTATCTGTCTCAAGCTTGTAGCTCTATCTGAAGGTTGTGAAAGATCCTCCAGCTCTTTCCAATCTTTATCTTCATAGTAGCTCTTCTCTTCAAAGAACTTGACATCTCTTGATACAAGAACTCTCCTTGACTCAGGAACAAAGCACTTGTATCCCTTCTGTGTGGTTGAGTATCCTATCATCATAGCTTTGATACTCTTTGCTTCCAGCTTGTTTCTCATCTCTCCCGGGATAAGAACATAGCTTACACACCCAAACACTCTTAGGTGATCTAGGACTGGCTTGCTGTTGTTGAGAACTTCATAAGGAGCTTTATCTTCCAGGATCTTGGTTGGAATCCGATTGATTAGGTAGCAAGCCGTGATCACAGCATCACTCCAGAATCTCTTTGGCACTCTCATCTGGAACATCATTGATCTAGCCACTTCCATATTAGATTTGGTGATTTAAGGAGTGATTAAGTCTAATCTGAGAATTAAAGAGATTGGAGATTAAGAACAAGAGAGAGACTTAAGAGAGAGAGACTCAAAACTCCATTAATTGATTACTAAGATGGTTTACATGTATATATAAATGGAGATACAAGGGATTTCGAAATTAGACTCCAAGCATGTGTAGTCAAAGCTAGCTGTCACACTGGTTTGAAATACTTGGCTGAGAGGCTTCACATGCTTGGACAGGCTGTAAAGTTGTTTCCCCTTTCCAGCTATGTTCTCACCTTATCCTCTTGCCTTATCCTCACTGCTGTACGAGTTTCACTCTTTCCAGACTTCATAGATGCAAGGTAACTTCTCAATAGTACCTCAGTTACCTTCATCTCGAGTTACTGTGGTAACTTTCCAAAGTTACTGTGGTAACTTTGGAGTTACTGTCTCATCCTCAACACTTCTCTTCTCTAACTAATCCCTGAACCTCCAAGACTCCATCTCTTTATTCTCTCATCTCAACACTCCCCCTCAAGCTTGACCATGTGGAACAAGTCAAGCTTGGAAGGACCATGAGATCTCCCTCATTAAAACCTCATTAAAGAAAACCCATTGGGACAAAAACTTAATGAGGAAAAAGAGTAGAGATCACATGATCAGGAGAGTGTATAGACTAGCCCTTAGGCGAGAGATCAATGAGTCCTAACCTGATGTGTATGGACTCCATTGTCTTTTGCCTTGCTGCCTTTGTGAACACATCTGCTAACTGATCCTCACTCCGAGTATAACAAGGTAGAATCACCCCAAGAATCATCATCTGCCTCACCTTGTGACAATCAACCTCAATGTGCTTTGTTCTCTCATGGAACACAGAATTAGATGCAATGTGGATAGCTGCTTGATTATCACAATGCATTGTCATTGGCGTTGCTTGAATAATCTCCAGATGCTTCAAAATCCCTTTTATCCACACTAGCTCATTTGTAAGCTTCAGCATTGCTCTATACTCGGCCTCAGCACTGGAACAAGACACTACCTTCTGCTTCTTACTCTTCCAAGTGACCAAGTTACCACCAATGAATGTACAATAGCCTGTGGTTGATCTTCTATCTGCTCGGTCCCCAGCCCAATCTGCATCACAGTAGCCTACAACCTCAGTACTCTTGTTACATCCCATCCATACTCCAAGACCAGTAGTTCCATTCAGATACATCAAGATCCTTTCCACCATCCGCCAGTGGTGCTCCTTAGGAACTTGCATGTGTTGACTGACTTGATTCACCGCAAAGCACACATCAGGTCTAGTAATGGTAAGATAAATCAACTTCCCCACTAGCTTCCTATAAAGCTTAGGATCATGGAATGGCTTGCTATCCTCAATCTCCCCCTCACGTGGAACCTTGTAACCATCCTCCATTGGCATCTTGGCTGTCTTTCCTCCATAGGCATCTGCTCCCTTCAATAGATCAATCACATACTTCCTTTGAGACATAAACAATCCTTCCTTTGATCTGCATATCTCAATCCCAAGAAAATACTTCATTTCCCCCAAGTCTTTAATCTCAAAGCTTGCCTTGAGATACTCCTTTGTAGCCTTGATGCCTTCCTTATCACTGCCTGTGATGATGATATCATCCACATACACAAGCAATACCACAATACCAGATGAGGTGGTTAGGGTAAAGAGAGTGTGATCCAATTCAGACTTTCTGAACCCTCTCCCATTCAGTGTAGTACTCAACTTGTTGTACCACGCCCTTGGAGACTGCTTGAGACCATAGATAGCTTTCCTCAACCTCAACACATTACCCTTCTTTACTAGATGTTCAAGACCTGGTGGTGGATGCATGTATACTTCATCTTCCAACTCTCCTTGAAGGAATGCATTCTTCACATCCATTTGCCACAAATCCCACTCAAGATTCACAGCTAAAGATAATACAATCCTGATAGTATGAAGTTTAGCCACAGGAGCAAAGGTCTCAACATAGTCCTCACCATATGTCTGAGTAAATCCTCTTGCCACCAACCTAGACTTGCGCCTCTCTATTCTTCCATCAGGATGAAACTTGATTGTGAACACCCATTTACTAGTCACTGCCTTCTTCCCTTTAGGCAGCTCACTCTCATACCATGTTTCATTCTTAATCATGGCTCCGGACTCATCAGCAACTGAATCTCTCCACTCCTTTAAAGCCATAGCTTCTTCATATGTCCTTGGAATATAGCTCTCATCCAAGCTTACTGTGAAGGCTATATGCTCGTCCGGAAACTCTGCAAAGGAACACATAGCTTGAGAAGGATGCTCCACAGCCTGGGCATTGTAGTACACTCTCGTGTTTACCCAGTTGGAAGCATCTCTCTTCACCCTTGTGCTCCTCCTTAGCTCCTGAACTTGTTCTTCTTGTGTTTCTTGCCTATCTTCACTTGATTGAGCACCACTCTCATTTGACCCATCAGGATCTACTTCCCAATCTCCACTAGACTGAGTACCACTCTCATCTGAGCCAGTCGACTCTCTTTGCCCATCTCCACTAGACTGAGCACCACTCTCTACTTCCTGTGTCACCTCTTGATTATGCTGGCTTGAATCTTCTTGATTGTGCACTTGCTCATGAGATTCAGTTCCATTCCCCCTCTCATGATCAAGAGGAGTTGTTCTTTCAGCTTCACTAGTAGGATTGGAAGACTCTCTTCTTCCAGATTCCTGATCCTGGGATAACCCTATCCCTAGCTTCTCCAACAGCACCCTCAGTGTTGTTGCTCTATCAGATGGAGCTTGAGACAAATCCTTCAGATTTTCCCACTCCTTTCCTTCATAATACCCTTTGGATTCAATAAACTTCACTTCTCTAGATACCATCACTCTCCTTGCTTCAGGATCATAGCACTTGTATCCCTTCTGAGTGATAGAGTATCCAATAAACATTGCCTTAGTACTCTTTGCCTCCAGCTTGTTTCTCTGTTCTCCTGGAGTCATGACATAGCATACACACCCAAATACTCGTAGGTGATCAATAAAAGGCTTGCTCTTATTCAGCACCTCAAATGGAGACAGATTCTTCAGTATCTTGGTTGGGACCCGGTTGATGAGGTAGCAAGCAGTCTGAACAGCATCTCCCCAAAATCTTTTTGGGACATTTGCATGAAACATCATCGACCTAGCAACCTCCATCAAGTGCCTATTCTTCCTCTCAGCTACACCATTCTGCTGTGGTGTGTAGGGACAACTGGTCTGATGCACAATCCCATGCTTGGCTAGATGACTCTTGAAGGCATTGCTGATGTATTCACCTCCGTTGTCTGATCTCAGTACCTTCACAGTAGCATTGTATTGATTAGATACATATGCTTGGAAGTTCATAAACGCTTCTAGCACCTTATCTTTAGATGGAAGCAATGTGAGCCATGTATACTTAGACTTCTCATCAATGAATGTCACAAAGTATTTATGGCTGTCTCTAGACATGCATGGAGCGGTCCACACATCCGAGTGAACTAGATCAAAGCAATGCTCATAAGTAGTCTTAGATGTTGGGAAAACAGTCCTACAATGCTTTCCTAATATGCATGCTTCACAATCCAAGTGATTGAATGACATATTAGGGATTATCAATTCAATGGCACGAGCATGAGGATGTCCTAATCTAGCATGCCAAGTAATACTATCAATCTTCTCAGCAGTACTACTCAAGCAAATAGAATCAAAGGGATTAGAGGTCTTAGCCAAGTCGAGGTGGTATAGCTGATTTTTGCTGTCTCCTCTGCCAATGACTCTCCCAGTCTTCAAATCTTGAAACTCAACTTCATCAGGTCTGAATACTACTTGACAATCAAGATCAATGGTAGCTTTCTTCACAGATAATAGATTTGAAGTGAACTGAGGCATGTAGAAGGCAGCCGTGTCCTTCTCAAACAGTTTGAGCTTTCCCACTCCTTCTATTGGGATCATAGCACCATTAGCTATCCTAACACTCCCTGTTGCAGCCTTGATCTCACTTATAAGCCTCCTATCACTGATCATATGATGACTTGCTCCAGAATCAATCACCATGGGTTTAGAAGCTCCGGATTGTATAGCATGCTTCTTGCTTGCTGTTAAGGCTTGTACATGTTCCATGAACACTCTCCATTCCTTCCTGGTGATGCGATCATCAGCTCCACTCCCTTTCTCCTGCTCTCTTAACACCCCACTGTCTTCTACTGATTCCCCCATGTAGGCTGAGTAAGAACACTCTCCCACAACTCTCTTTCTACCCTTTCCTATGTTGATAGAAGCTTTGGATAGCATTCTGCACCTTCTCTTCTTCCGGAAGCCCTCACTCCTACTCCCGGTTAGCCTCCATGAGCCCTCACTCCTACTCATGGTTAGCTTCTGGAAGCTCTCACTCCTACTCCCAGTTGGCTTCCATGAGCTCTCACTCCTACTCATGGTTAGCCTCTCATCATCTCTCATTATCTCATACGCCCTTCTTATAAGCCCACAAATCTCTTCCATTTCCGGAAGCTGTTCCCCTCTTAGAACCATCTCTACCAGCCACCCATATGATGACTCCATGCTCGCCAAGAGCTTCAAGACCGTCTCTTGCTCTTGTGTAGTATCCCCATCCACATGGGATCTCAACCCTTGTAGTTCAACCCACAAATGTTGTAGCTTCCTCACATGGTTATTGAACTCTTCTCTTCCTGGTTTACCTCCACTAATCACCTTCTTGACTTCATACACTCTCCTAAGACTGATCTTGTTCTCATAAACATCTTCAATCTTCTCAAGCAGTGTACTTTCTTCAAGACTAAAGCAATTTCCACTTGTTTCTCTTGCTGTCTGATCTTTCTCAGCAGCTTTACCCTTCAAAGACTCTTCCTTCTCATGGTTTCTCCAAACTCCACACCTCTTCAGAGTCGCTTTCATTTGTGAGAACCACCCCCACTCATTCCCTCTCTCTTCCTTCTCTTCACGCCTTGCTGAACCACAAACTTGTGTGTTAAAGAAGAGGAGATGGAGACGACCAACTTTAGCAAACTGGTGACGGTTCCGGTTGCACTGAAGGGAGGCTCGAACTACTTGATGTGGTCCCAGTTGGTGAGGACTACCATTGGAAGGCTAGGGCTGTGGAACCACATCACAGATGATGGTCCGGAGCCAGTGGCCAAAGAAGATGAAGAAGAAGGCGACGGGAAGACTCTTGCGGTAGCTGAAGCAAAGAGATGGGTCCAAGAGGATTTGATGGTGCTGTCTGTGCTCCATGCCTCCCTGGAGCTCCCCATACTTGAAGCTTACGTGCACTTTGAGACTCCTAAGCGCCTTTGGGACATGCTCCATAAGAGGTATGGAAACAAGTCCAACATAAGCCGGGTGTTTGATCTGAAGCAAACCATCAGTGTCTTGAGGCAAGATGGAGAAGATCTCACCAAGCACATGGGGAAGTTTGGAGCTTTGTGGTCCGAACTTGAGAGTCTTAGACCCAACACAACTGATGAGGAATCGCTCATTGAGAGGAGAGAGCAAGATCAGGTGTTTGGGCTATTGATGACTCTAGATGAAAGCTACCAGGATGTGATCAAGCATATCCTGAGATCACCTACTCTCCCATCCATGGAGGAGGTATGCGCACAACTTCAGAAGGAGGAAGGCTCTCTTGGGTTGTTTGGAGGCAAGAAGGGAATGTCCACGGCTCATAAAGCAGAAGAGGCGCAAGCAAACAAGGCAGCGTACCGTGGAGATGGAAGGAAGTATGAGAAGTATGAGGGAAGCTGTGAGCATTGCAAGCGGCAGGGGCATAAGAAGAGTCAGTGCTGGATCCTACATCCACACCTCAGGCCTAGCAAGTTCAACAAGGATAGAGAAGCTAAGGCTCACCTTTCTGCTGAAGCAAGTGGTGCCGGCTCATCAGGGGCTAGTCCAAATGTCAAGGCGGGTGAAAGTGAAGGCAGAGCTCTAACTTCTCAGGAGGTGATCACCAAGGCTGACTTTGAGGCTTTCATCCGAGCCCTCAAGGAGTCTGGTAAAATGCTAGGCAACACTCTTGGATACTCATACTCTGCTCATACATTACCTAGTATCTCTGATAAACTGTTAGACATTTTTAAAATCTCATGTACTGCCACTGCTCATACTAGCATAACTGATAGATTGTTAGGAGTAGTTAAGAGCCTGAAAGCTGAAAATGAAACATCTAGAACCAAGACTGCTAGGAGCTTGCATAAACCATTGATAATTGACTCTGGTGCATCTCATCACATGATTAGTGATAACAATCTGATAAAAGACATAGAACCTGCCCTTGGACATGTTATGATTGCAAATGGAGATAGAATTCCCATTAGGGGCATTGGTAAACTGAACTTGTTTAATAAGGATTCAAAAGCTTTTTACATGCCTGAGTTCACCTCTAATCTTTTATCAGTTAAGAAATGCACTACTGATCTTCAATGCAATGTTATTTTCAGTCCTAATGATGTTAAGTTTCAGGATATTAAGAGCAGTAAGTTGATTGGGCAAGGAGCAACCAAGGGGGATCTTTACATGATTGAAGACCTTGCACCTATTTCTAGTTCTTGTTTCTCGTTTAGTTCTGTTTCTTCCTTAAGTACTGATGCTCTGTGGCATGCTAGGCTAGGACATCCACATGTTAGGGCCTTAAGCATTATGTTACCAGGTGTCATGTTTAAAAATAATGATTGTGAGGCATGTATTTTGGGCAAACATTGTAAGACTGTTTTTCAGAGATCATCTACTCTTTATGCAAACTGCTTTGATTTAATTCACTCTGATGTTTGGACGGCACCTTGCTTATCTAGGGATGATTACAAGTATTATGTCACATTCATTGATGAAAAATCCAAATACACCTGGTTAACATTGATTAAAACTAAAGATAGGGTCCTTGATGCATTTAAAAATTTTCAAGCCTATGTGACTAACCAATATCATGCCAAGATTAAGATTTTCAGGTCTGATAATGGTGGGGAGTATACTGGGCATGCATTTCGTGATCACCTTGCTCAACATGGGATTCTTCACCAGACTAGCTGCCCATACACTCCACAGCAGAATGGAGTTGCGGAAAGGAAGAACAGACATCTCATGGAGGTGTCCCGGTCCATGATGTTCCACAAAGGGGTTCCCAAGAGGTATTGGAGTGATGCTGTGATGACTGCGTGCTACCTGATCAACAGGATACCAACCAGGATCTTGGCAGATCAATCTCCATTTGAGGTACTCAACAAGAGCAGGCCAGTCTTGGATCACCTGAGGACCTTTGGATGCGTGTGTTATGTTCTTGTACCAGGCGAGCAGAGAAACAAACTAGAAGCAAAGAGCACCAAGGCTATGATGATTGGGTATTCCACTTCACAGAAGGGATACAAATGCTATGATCCTACAGCTAGGAGAGTCCTAGTGTCAAGGGATGTCAGATTCATGGAAGACAAAGGATACTATGATGAGCAGACATGGGAAGACTTGGAGGATCTCTCCCAGCCATCAGAAAGAGCTGCTTGCTTGAGAAACATCCTAGAGGGGCTCGGAATTGGAGTGTCCCAGGATCAGAGTAGGCGTCCAGAACCTACTCCAGCTGCAGCAGAAGAACCATCCCACTTTGCACATGAGGGGGGAAGTGAATCAGTATCTGAACTAGAGGACCAAGGCTTAGAAGAGGCCGGTGAGCTAGGAAACAGAGGAACTGATTCTCCTGTCCAAAGTGGAGAAGGATCAGCAAGGGGAGAACTGAATGAAGAAGATCAGAGACAAGGAGAGGCTAGAGCTGAAGCTGAAGAACAGACTGAAGCAGTGACTCCACAAGTAGAAGAAGAACAAGAGATGGCACAAGAAGGGCCAGTGTTGAGAAGGAGTACAAGGCTGAGGAAGGATCCTTCCAGTTGGGTAAACACGAGAGTGTACTACAATGCCCAAGCTGTGAAGCATCCTACTCAGGCTGTGTGTTCCTTTGCTCAATATCCAGAAGCACATTGTGCATTTATGGTAAACTTAGATAAGAATCACATTCCAAGAAGCTATGAAGAGGCAATGGAAGATAAGGAATGGAAGGAATCAGTAGGAGCTGAGGCAGGAGCTATGATAAAGAATGACACATGGTATGAGAGTGAACTACCAAAAGGGAAGAAGGCTGTGTCTAGTAGATGGATCTTTACAGTCAAGTACAAGGCTGATGGGTCGATTGAGAGGAAGAAGACTAGACTGGTAGCAAGAGGGTTCACTCAGACTTATGGAGAAGACTACATTGATACATTTGCTCCAGTTGCAAAGCTACACACCATTCGAATAGTCCTATCAGTGGCTACTAACCTTGGGTGGGATCTTTGGCAGATGGATGTTAAGAATGCATTTCTCCAAGGAGAGTTAGAAGATGAAGTTTACATGCTACCACCTCCGGGCCTAGAAGGGATGGTGAAACCAGGGAATGTGCTGAGATTGAAGAAGGCCATCTATGGGTTGAAGCAATCACCAAGGGCATGGTATCACAAGCTGAGCACAACTCTAAATGGAAGAGGTTTCAGGAAATCAGAGCTTGATCACACTCTCTTCACTCTTACTACACCTGCTGGCATTGTTGTGCTTCTTGTATATGTGGATGACATAGTTATCACAGGCAGTGATAAGGTTGAAATCAAGGAGACCAAGGAGTTTCTGAAATCTGTGTTTGACATCAAAGACTTGGGAGAAATGAAGTACTTCCTTGGAATTGAGCTGTGCAGATCAGAAGAAGGGTTGTTCATCTCACAAAGGAAGTATATCTTGGATCTGTTGAAGGAGGCTGGTGCGTATGGTGGAAAGACAGCCAAGATGCCCATGGAGGATGGGTATAAAGCTCCACGTGAGGGGGAGCTAGAAGATAGTAAGCTATTTCATGATCCAAAGCTATACAGGAAGCTTGTGGGGAAGCTGATCTATCTAACCATCACTAGGCCAGACATCTGTTTTGCTGTGAACCAAGTGAGTCAGCATATGCAAGCTCCAAGAGAGCATCACTGGCGCATGGTAGAAAGAGTTCTCATGTATCTGAATGGAACTCAAGGGCTTGGTATATGGATGGGTTGTAACGGGAGTACTGAAGCAGTGGGATATTGTGATGCAGATTGGGCTGGAGACAGAACAGATAGAAGATCTACAACCGGCTATTGCACATTCATTGGTGGAAACATGGTTACTTGGAAGAGTAAGAAGCAGAAGGTGGTGTCATGCTCAAGTGCCGAGGCTGAGTATAGAGCAATGCTAAAGCTCACAAATGAGTTGGTATGGATTAAAGGAATACTGAAGCACTTGGAGATTGAGCAAGCAACACCAATGACCATGCACTGTGACAATCAAGCAGCCATTCACATAGCCACAAACTCGGTGTTCCATGAAAGAACTAAGCATATTGAAGTGGACTGTCATAAAGTGAGGCAGATGATAGTCTTGGGAGTGATACTGCCGTGCTACACAAGGAGTGAGGATCAGTTGGCAGATGTATTCACTAAGGCGGCTAGGCAAAAGACAATGGAGTCAATTCACATAAGGTTGGGACTCCTTGATCTTTCGCCTAAGGGCTGATCTATACACTCTCCTGATCATGAGGTCCTTACTCTTTTTCCCTCATCAGAGTTTTGTCCCAATGGGTTTTCTTTGATGAGGTTTTTAATGAGGAGGAGCTCATGATCCTTCCAAGCTTGACTTGTTCCACATGGTCAAGCTTGAGGGGGAGTGTTGAGATGAGCTGAGGAATATGAGGAGAGTTGTTCAGGGTTGAAGAGGTTGTGATGTGGAGAAGAGGAGAAGGATTGGCCTTAGGGAGAACCGTCCGTACCGGTCCGTACAGGTCCGTACCATGGCCGTACGGCCGTACAGACGGTATCGACCAAGCGGTAAAGAAATGTTACCGCGAGAAGAAGTTCACGGTCTGATCATGTTTTGCCTTGACCAAAGAAGGCATATGACCGTTTATGGATAGAGGAAGAGCGTCTCTACAGGCTGGCACAGGCTGGAAGGATAAGGTTCACTTTTAGCATAGTGACCACGCGTGTGGAGAGGCTCATTGGTCCGGTTCAAATTAAAGGCTCCCTTAGACTTGACCTCACATGCTTAGTCTCTTCTTAAACCCTAGTATCACACTCCTATATATTGTAAACACTCTCTCATTAATGAATTCACGCGAGTTATGTTACTCTCTCTCTAGTCTCTCTCTTGTTCATCATGGATCATACTTAATCTCCCCATTTCTCTCACAATCTCTTCTAAACTTCTCTTAATCTCTTACCAAATCTCTCTTAATCTCTCAATACCTATTCTACTCTCTAAAATCATAATTAGGACTGAAAATAACATTGCATTGAAGATCATTGGTACACTTCTTAACAGATAATAGATTAGAAGTAAACTCAGGCATGTACAAAGCTTTAGAATCCTTATTAAACAGTTTCAAGTCTCCTACTCCTCTAATAGGAATTCTATCACCATTTGCAATCATTACATGTCCATGAGCCGGTTCTATGTTCTTTATAAGGCTATCATCACTTATCATATGATGTGAAGCACCTGAATCAATAATCAACGGTTTTATTCCTTGAGCAATATGATTCCTAGGTGATTCTTTTACCAGTTTCAGTTTATCAATGAGATCAAGCAATGTGGATTCATTTCTAGACATCCTATCAGCAGCAAAGGTTGTATATCTATCTGGTTCATTTCCCATTCTATCAAAGTTTCCTAGCAAGCTATCACAAGTTCTAGGCAACACATGAGCAGTATAGGAATAACCAAGGGCTTTACCAGACTCTTTAAGGGCTTTGATCAAGGCATCAATGTCTGACTTCTTGATCACCTCATGATCCATGTTCTTCACAGCTCCTTGGTGGTGAGAGGTTAAGGCTCTTCCTTCACTTTCACCCGCAAGACCAGATGAGCCAGCTCCTGATGCGCCAGCTTCACTTGTCTCTGCAGAAAGGTGAGCTCTTCCCTCTCTCTCCTTGTTGAACTTGGCCGGCTTCAAATGGGGGTGTAGGATCCAGCACTGACTCCTCTTGTGTCCCGGCTTCTTGCAATGATCACAGTTTCCACTGAACTTCCTTTCCTCTCCACGGTAAGCAGCCTTGTGTGTTTGGATTGCTTCAGCCTTGTTGGACAGAGCCATGTCTCCTTTCCCTCCAAACATACCAAGTGACCCCTCTTCCTTCTGAATCTGCGCACACACTTCCTCCATAGATGGAAGACTCGGCATCCTCAACATGTGCTTGATCACATCATTGAATGGAGGATCTAGTGTCAGCAGCAATCCAAACACCTGATCCTGCTCCCTCCTCTCCATGAGTAGCTCTTGATCCGCGGTGCTTGGCCTCAATGATTCAAGCTCAGACCACAAGGATCTATACTTGCCCAAATGCTTGGTGAACTCTTCTCCATCTTGAACCAGTGTGTTGATAGCCTTCTTAATCTCATACACGCGGTTCAGATTGGTAACGTTCCCAAATGTCTTCTGGAGTACCTCCCACAGGTGTTTTGGAGTCTCGCAGTAGCTGTAGGCCTCCAAGAGATGCTCTTCAAGGGACCCTTGTAGCACTGAAAGCACCATCAAGTCTTCTTGAATCCACTTCTTCTCGGCAGCAGCAACTTGATCTCCCACACCTTCATCTCCTTCTCCGTCTTTAGCCACTGGCTTGGTTGCATCATCCGTGATGTGACTCCACAGCCCTAGCCTCCCAATGGCTGTCTTCACCAGCCTTGACCACAACAGGTAGTTACTACCACCCTTCAACGCAACAGGAACCGTAATGACCTTGTAGTTTCCCTCCATCTTGCTTTGTTAGAACCGAAAAGAAAGTATGAAAGAGTATGAACTGAAGCTGAAGAACACTCTAAATCTCAATACCAAAGCCAACCTGGCTCTGATACCATATGATTTTAGAGAGTTGAACAGGTATTGAGAGATTTAGAGAAAGATTAAAGTGAGATGAGATGATTTATGAAATGTAGAAGAGAAACATGATGAACTAGAGAGAGAATATGATAAACTCGTGTTTTTCATTAATCAAGACAGAGTTTACAATATATAGAGAGAGACATTAGGGTATTCAGAAGCTCTAAGCATGTGTGGTCAAGGATAAGGTTGCTTTAATTCAAATGTAAACCAATGAGGAAGATCACACGCTTATGGCATCTTTTGGGGAGACTCCTTTTGCCTTTACAGCCTGTGCCAGACTGTCAGGATAAGCCGCGGTCACTCTATCCATCCAAACGGTCATATCTCCTAAGGTAAAACCCCTTTGGCCGTTTAACCCTTTCACCCGGGTAACTTTCCTCTTGGTCGAGTTATGGATCGACCCGGACAGTACGTACGGTACGGCCGGTACGGCCTCTTGTACGGCCTGGTCGATCCCTAACCTTCCTTCCCTTTGCCTTCACATTCTCACATCCTCAACTCCTTAAGCCATCTCCCCATATACTGAACAGCTCATTTTAACAGCTTATTTGGATACATAATGTGGTGGAGAATCACCAGGAAGTTGAATAAATCTCATAGGAGTTGGGATGAAGAAGTTATCCCACTTTCAAATCAGGTGCTTCCAGTTTCCCAGTTTGGGAATTGGACAGCTTCTTCGTCGTTCCAATCAAACCAAGATGAATCACGTTGTAAGAAGCTTGATTTGGATACATAAAGTGGTGGAGAATCACCAGGAAGTTGAATAAATCTCATAGGAGTTTGGATGAAGAAGTTATCCCACTTTCAAATCAGGTGATTCCAGTTTCCCAGTTTGGGAATAGCACAGTTTCTTCGTCGTTCCAATCAAACCAGGATGAATCACTTTGTGAGAAGCTTGATTTGGATACATAAAGTGGTGGAGAATCACCAGGAAGTTGAATAAATCTCATAGGAGTTGGCAAGAAGAAGTTATCCCACTTTTAAATCAGGTGATTCCAGTTTCCCAGTTTGGGAATAGGACAGCTTCTTCGTCGTTCCTATCAAACCATGATGAATCACTTTGTGAGAAACTTGATTTGGATACATTAAGTGGTGTAGAATCACCAGGAGGTTGACTAAATCTCATAGGAGTTGGGATGAAGAAGTTATCCCACTTTCAAATCAGGTGCTTCCAGTTTCCCAGTTTGGGAATTGTGCAGCTTCTTCGTCGTTCCATTCAAACCGGATGAATCACTTTGTGAGAAGCTTTATTTGGATACATAATGTGGTGGAGAATCACCAGGAAGTTGAATAAATCTCATAGGAGTTGGGATGAAGAAGTTATCCCACTTTCAAATCAGGTGCTTCCTGTTTCCCAGTTTGGGAATTGGACAGCTTCTTCGTCGTTCCAATCAAACTGGGATGAATCACTTTGTGAGAAGCTTTATTTGGATACATAATGTGGTGGAGAATCACCAGGAAGTTGAATAAATCTCATAGGAGTTGGGATGAAGAAGTTATCCCACTTTCAAATCAGGTGATTCCAGTTTCCCAGTTTGGGAATAGCACAGCTTCTTCTTCGTCGTTCCAATCAAACCAGGATGAATCACTTTGTGAGAAGCTTGATTTGGATACATAAAGTGGTGGAGAATCACCAGGAAGTTGAATAAATCTCATAGGAGTTGCGTTGAAGAAGTTATCCCACTTTCAAATCAGGTGATTCCAGTTTCCCAGTTTGGGAATAACACAGCTTCTTCGTCGTTCCAATCAAACCAGGATGAATCACTTTGTAAGAAGCTTGATTTGGATACATAAAGTGGTGGAGAATCACCAGGAAGTTGAATAAATCTCATAGGAGTTGGGATGAAGAAGTTATCCCACTTTCAAATCAGGTGATTCCAGTTTCCTAGTTTGGGAATAGGACAGCTTCTTCGTCATTCCTATCAAACCATGATGAATCTCTTTGTGAGAAATTGATTTGGATACATAAAGTGGTGGAGAATCACCAGGAGTTGACTAAATCTCATAGGAGTTGGGATGAAGAAGTTATCCCACTTTCAAATCAGCTGCTTCCAGTTTCCCAGTTTGGGAATTTGACAGCTTCTTCGTCGTTCCAATCAAACCGGATGAATCACTTTGTGAGAAGCTTGATTTGGATACATAAAGTGGTGGAGAATCACCAGGAAGTTGAATAAATCTCATAGGAGTTGGGATGAAGAAGTTATCCCACTTTCAAATCAGGTGCTTCCAGTTTCCCAGTTTGGGAATGGACAGCTTCTTCGTCGTTCCAATCAAACCGGGATGAATCACTTTGTGAGAAGCTTATTTGGATACATAAAGTGGTGGAGAATCACCAGGAAGTTGAATAAATCTCATAGGAGTTGGGATGAAGAAGTTATCCCACTTTCAAATCAGGTGCTTCCTGTTTCCCAGTTTGGAATTGGACAGCTTCTTCGTCGTTCCAATCAAACCAGGATGAATCTCTTTGTGAGAAGCTTGATTTGGATACATAAAGTGGTGGAGAATCACCAGGAAGTTGAATAAATCTCATAGGAGTTGGGTTGAAGAAGTTATCCCACTTTCAAATCAGGTGATTCCAGTTTCCCAGTTTGGGAATAGCACAGCTTCTTCGTTGTTTCAATCAAACCAGGATGAATCACTTTGTGAGAAGCTTGATTTGGATACATAAAGTGGTGGAGAATCACCAGGAAGTTGAATAAATCTCATAGGAGTTGGGATGAAGAAGTTATCCACTTTCAAATCAGGTGATTCCAGTTTCCCAGTTTGGGAATAGGACAGCTTCTTCGTCGTTCCAATCAAACCAGGATGAATCACTTTGTAAGAAGCTTGATTTGGATACATAAAGTGGTGGAGAATCACCAGGAAGTTGAATAAATCTCATAGGAGTTGGGATGAAGAAGTTATCCCACTTTCAAATCAGGTGATTCCAGTTTCCCAGTTTGGGAATAGCACAGCTTCTTCGTCGTTCCAATCAAACCAGGATGAATCACTTTGTGAGAAGCTTGATTTGGATACATAAAGTGGTGGAGAATCACCAGGAAGTTGAATAAATCTCATAGGAGTTGGCAAGAAGAAGTTATCCCACTTTCAAATCAGGTGATTCCAGTTTCCAGTTTGGGAATAGGACAGCTTCTTCGTCGTTCCAATCAAACCAGGATGAATCACTTTGTGAAAAGCTTGATTTGGATACATAAAGTGGTGGAGAATCACCAGGAAGTTGAATAAATCTCATAGGAGTTGGGATGAAGAAGTTATCCCACTTTCAAATCAGGTGATTCCAGTTTCCCAGTTTGGGAATAAGGCAGCTTCTTCGTCGTTCCAATCAAACCAGGATGAATCACTTTGTAGAAGCTTGATTTGGATACATAAAGTGGTGGAGAATCACCAGGAAGTTGAATAAATCTCATAGGAGTTGGGATGAAGAAGTTATCCCACTTTCAAATCAGGTGATTCCAGTTTCCCAGTTTGGGAATAGGACAGCTTCTTCGTCGTTCCAATCAAACCAGGATGAATCACTTTGTAAGAAGCTTGATTTGGATACATAAAGTGGTGGAGAATCACCAGGAAGTTGAATAAATCTCATAGGAGTTGGATGAAGAAGTTATCCCACTTTCAAATCAGGTGATTCCAGTTTCCCAGTTTGGGAATAGCACAGCTTCTTCGTCGTTCCAATCAAACCAGGATGAATCACTTTGTGAGAAGCTTGATTTGGATACATAAAGTGGTGGAGAATCACCAGGAAGTTGAATAAATCTCATAGGAGTTGGCATGAAGAAGTTATCCCACTTTCAAATCAGGTGATTCCAGTTTCCCAGTTTGGGAATAGGACAGCTTCTTCGTCGTTCCAATCAAACCAGGATGAATCACTTTGTGAGAAGCTTGATTTGGATACATAAAGTGGTGGAGAATCACCAGGAAGTTGAATAAATCTCATAGGAGTTGGGATGAAGAAGTTATCCCACTTTCAAATCAGGTGATTCCAGTTTCCCAGTTTGGGAATAGGCAGCTTCTTCGTCGTTCCAATCAAACCAGGATGAATCACTTTGTGAGAAGCTTGATTTGGATACATAAAGTGGTGGAGAATCACCAGGAAGTTGAATAAATCTCATAGGAGTTGGGATGAAGAAGTTATCCCACTTTCAAATCAGGTGATTCCAGTTTCCCAGTTTGGGAATTGCACAGCTTCTTCGTCGTTCCAATCAAACCAGGATGAATCACTTTGTGAGAAGCTTGATTTGGATACATAAAGTGGTGGAGAATCACCAGGAAGTTGAATAAATCTCATAGGAGTTGGGATGAAGAAGTTATCCCACTTTCAAATCAGGTGATTCCAGTTTCCCAGTTTGGGAATAGCACAGCTTCTTCGTCGTTCCAATCAAACCAGGATGAATCACTTTGTGAAAAGCTTGATTTGGATACATAAAGTGGTGGAGAATCACCAGGAAGTTGAATAAATCTCATAGGAGTTGGGATGAAGAAGTTATCCCACTTTCAAATCAGGTGATTCCAGTTTCCCAGTTTGGGAATAGCACAGCTTCTTTCGTCGTTCCAATCAACCAGGATGAATCACTTTGTAAGAAGCTTGATTTGGATACATAAAGTGGTGGAGAATCACCAGGAAGTTGAATAAATCTCATAGGAGTTGGGATGAAGAAGTTATCCCACTTTCAATCAGGTGATTCCAGTTTCCCAGTTTGGGAATAGCACAGCTTCTTCGTCGTTCCAATCAAACCAGGATGAATCTCTTTGTGAAAATTGATTTGGATACATAAAGTGGTGGAGAATCACCAGGAAGTTGAATAAATCTCATAGGAGTTGGGATGAAGAAGTTATCCCACTTTCAAATCAGGTGATTCCAGTTTCCCAGTTTGGGAATAGACAGCTTCTTCTTCGTCGTTCAATCAAACCAGGATGAATCACTTTGTAAAGCTTGATTTGGATACATAAAGTGGTGGAGAATCACCAGGAAGTTGAATAAATCTCATAGGAGTTGGGATGAAGAAGTTATCCCACTTTCAAATCAGGTGATTCCAGTTTCCCAGTTTGGGAATAGCACAGCTTCTTCGTCGTTCCAATCAAACCAGGATGAATCACTTTGTGAAGAAGCTTGATTTGGATACATAAAGTGGTGGAGAATCACCAGGAAGTTGAATAAATCTCATAGGAGTTGGGATGAAGAAGTTATCCCACTTTCAAATCAGGTGATTCCAGTTTCCCAGTTTGGGAATAGCACAGCTTCTTCGTCGTTCCAATCAAACCAGGATGAATCACTTTGTGAGAAGCTTGATTTGGATACATAAAGTGGTGGAGAATCACCAGGAAGTTGAATAAATCTCATAGGAGTTGGGATGAAGAAGTTATCCCACTTTCAAATCAGGTGATTCCAGTTTCCCAGTTTGGGAATAGCACAGCTTCTTCGTCGTTCCAATCAAACCAGGATGAATCACTTTGTGAGAAGCTTGATTTGGATACATAAAGTGGTGGAGAATCACCAGGAAGTTGAATAAATCTCATAGGAGTTGGATGAGAAGTTTATCCCACTTTCAAATCAGTGATTCCAGTTCCCAGTTGGGAAA
>NW_026016808.1:5000-10000 GCF_020379485.1 Brassica napus | reverse complement strand
CTGATCCGTGTACTGAATTCATATCAGCATGCTGACCACACATATCAGCATGCTGGCCCTTCCCGTGGACTGTCCGTGTACTGATCCGTGTACTGATCCGTATACTGAACTCATATCAGCATGCTGACCACACATATCAGCATGCTGGCCCTTCCCGTGGACTGTCCGTGTGCTGATCCGTGTACTGATCCGTGTACTGATCCGTGTACTGAATTCATATCAGCATGCTGACCACACATATCAGCATGCTGGCCCTTCCCGTGGACTGTCCGTGTACTGATTTTGGACAACTGATGCACCATGTCAGTACACATATCAGCATGCTGGCCCTTCCCGTGGACTGATCCGTGTACTGATCTGGACATAAACTCGAGTTTTGATGGACTGGACTGTCCAAGTCAGTCTGATTGGTCCAAGTAGTACTTATGCTGGCTCGACTTTCCATCATCCAACCAAGTGTTAACATTTTTCCTTGGTATGATCGAGACCAAGCGTACTGATGGGCAAGCGTACTGAAGGGATGAATTAACTCTTTTGTGTTATAAAACACATGTGGATTGCTAGTAACCATGTAAAGGAAGAACGGACCGCGACCAGGCCCAAGTCCAAGACCGCGTCCGCGCATGGAGAGAGAGTCGGCCAAAGCATTGGACCGACCTTAGTTTTAGGAACTTTCCTTTTCTCTTCATGTTTATCTATAAGAGGTTTTCCTTTTTACTTTAGGATAAGGATTTGTACTATTTCCTTTTATCCATATCTTGTAATCCCCTATATAAGGGAACACTTTGATTAATGAATAAGACACACGATTTCCCCATCTTTTACAACACGTTATCAGCACGATAGCCTCTAATTCCCTGAGACCTAAATCGATACCTAAAAGCCTATTACCGGCGACTCTAAGTTAAACCCTAGACGTTCTCCATTGCTCCAAAAGCTTGACATCCTCAAGACCGAACGTCCTCAGCTCCCTGATCGCGTCCTCAGCTCGCACACAAGAAGAACGCATCCAGCAACTAGCTCGCAGCTCGCGTCCGTTCCCAGCTCGCATCCGACTACATCAGCGACCCGATAGGAGGCAGCAAGCGTTCTTTCTCAACAGCTCGAGGTTCTCAGGTGATCCGGTTCTTTACCTCTACAAAACTAAGGTATGAACACAATCTGAGAACATAGAATAAGATCGAAACCCTAATCCATCATTATGGAAATCTTATTCTTGTTAAAACCTTAAAAGAAAAGTACAAGATCAAAATCGACAAAGTCTTAGAACTAGAAAGTTAAAATCGATTCCAAACTAGAAGTTGATTGTATGATGATTGATTGAATCTGAAACCTGGTAAACCCTAATCAAGGAATCGAAACCCTAAACCCTAAAGTTAGAAATCGATTTTTAAGATTGCTATTGCTTGTTTGATTTCTTGCCTATTCTTGATGTTTAGGAATGTTAGATTGTTCTTCTTGAAATAATCTAACTAAGAACACAAAATACTTAAGGCCTTGAAACCTTAACATAAGGTTGATAAGAATTCAAAGATCGAAACCCTAGGGATTATGAAAAGAAGTAAGATAAGGTAGATTGTTTTTACATGAAACCGAATATTGTAATGCATTCACAATTGATCGACCAACATATAGATTATACAAGTTTAGGTTGTTAGAAAACCTATTGAACCGTGAGGTTCATGATTGATAGCACCATGGTCGTATAGAATTGTTTGAACATCATGAATGCGTAAGACATGTTGTGGCCGAGCTTGTTTATCATGCGGCCACGTGATCATATTATGAACCTAATACATTACATGGTAATATGATTCAGATGTCGAAAATAGCAAACAGAGACTATGCACCCCTCAATCTCTCCGGAGATAACTACTTGCAATGGGCATTAGACACAAGGATTAGTCTAAAGTCCAAGGGACTCGGTGATACAATCATCGAAGACAACAATGAGAATGAAAAGAACCGATACAGAGCCTTAGGCCTTATGCGGCATCATCTCATTGATGGTCTTAAAGATCAGTACATGACAATCGAGAATCCACTAGATCTTTGGATGGCTTTAAAGAATAGATATGATCACCACAGGATGGTGTTGCTTCCAAAAGCAAGGCATGATTGGATGCATCTAAGATTCTTAGACTATAAGTCGGTGGATGATTACAATTCAGCTCTATTCAAGATTGTCTCAATACTAAAGTTGTGTGGTGAAGAGGTAACCGATAGCATGATGCTTGAAAAGACTTATACTACCTTTAATCACTCGAATTCTGTGTTGCAAGAGCAATACAGGACAAAGGGTTTTGCCACATACACTGATCTGATCTCATGTCTACTCCTGGCCGAGGCAAACAATGAACTCCTACTAAAGAGTAACGGAGTTAGACCGGCCGGGACAGCACCACCACCCGAAGCCCATGAGGTTGAGAAGAAGGATCCCAATGAGACATACTTTGTCCAAGACAACAAGAAACCATACGGCAATAGCCGTGGTGGGTTCAAGAGGCGTGGACGTGACAACTCAAACGGTCGAGACGGCTACTCAACTGGCCGGAAAGGAAACCACAATAACCGTGGTCGTGGTTCCAATTACGGCCGGGGTCGAGGCAGCTACGGCCGCGGACGAGGTGGCATATCCAAACCATCTTACACGTCCAACAAGTCTCTATGCCATAGATGCGGGAGTGACAACCATTGGGCAAAGAACTGTAGAACTCCGAAACACTTGTGCGACCTCTACCAAGAGAGCCTCAAGAACAAGAATCCGGAGGCAAACATGATCCAAGAAAACGCCCATGAGGACAAGGGATATGGGTATGATGCTGACAATGAATCCGACAAGGATAACCAAGATGACCTAATGGATTTTGAAACATCTGATTGTCTCAAGGACTAGTTTTTCGAATCACATTGTCTTATTGCTTTATGTTTTTGATTTGGTGTTTTTATTTTATGTAATGGAATTTTTAATAAGAAGAGTTTTAAACATCTTATGAAGTCTCTAAAGTTTAGAAATTTTATTTATAGAATGAATGATGAGATGAGTATACTTGTGGTGGATAGTGGCACAAGTCATACAATACTTAGAGACAAAAGGTACTTCATAAATCTCACAATGCAAAGCGCAAAGGTACATACCATTGCGGGTGAGGCTAGCCTGATTGAAGGTCACGGCCAAGCCTATGTGATGATGCCTAATGGCACTCACCTAGAGATCAAAACCGCCCTGTATTCCCCAAGCTCTAGAAGAAGCTTATTGAGTTTCAAGGACATAAGATTAAACGGTTTTCACCTTGAAACATGGGAAGAAGGAAACAAAGAGTTCCTTAACATAATTTCGATCACCAAGGGAAATAAGAAGATCCTAGAGACTATACCCGCAATGCGTACTGGTCTATACTATGCACGGATCAGTATGATCGAGGCAAATGCCTCCGAGCTATTCACTTTATGGCATAACCGGCTTGGCCATCCCGGAACAAGCATGATGCGAAAGTTGATAATGAATTCACAAGGGCACATGATCAAAGGAGTTATCCCATATAAGAATCTCACATGTGCAGCATGTGCACAAGGGAAACTCATTACTAGGCCATCACCAGCCAAGGTTAACAAAGAAACCTTAAACTTTCTGGAAAGGATTCAAGGAGATATATGTGGACCAATACACCCACCTTGTGGGACGTTTAGATACTTCATGGTCCTCATTGATGCATCGACCAGATGGTCGCATGTCTGCCTACTATCCACTAGGAACCTAGCCTTTGCACGGCTCCTTGCCCAAATGATAAGGCTGAGAGCACACTTTCCAGATTTCCCTCTTAAGACTATACGTCTAGACAATGCTGGTGAGTTTACGTCCCAAGCGTTTAATGAATATTGCATGTCCATGGGGGTAAGAATAGAGCACTCCGTGGCACATGTCCATACACAGAACGGCTTGGCCGAATCATTCATTAAACGGATCCAGCTGATAGCCCGGCCACTGCTTATGAAGTCTCAACTTCCGGTATCAGCATGGGGACATGCGGTTTTACATGCAGCAGAACTGATTCGCATCAGGCCATCTAGTGAGCATAGATATTCACCATCCCAACTACTTACGGGTCATGAGCCAGACGTGTCCCACATCAAGACATTCGGATGTGCCGTCTACATTCCAATTGCTCCACCACAGAGAACTAAGATGGGACCACAGAGGAGGATGGGAATATACGTAGGATATGACTCCCCAAGCATCATCAAGTATCTTGAGCCAACAACCGGTGATTTGTTTAAGGCCAGATACGAGACTCACAGTTTGATGAGTCCACATATCCGTCCTTAGGGGGAGATAACAGCCGGTTGATTTCAAAAGATTTAGAATGGTTTAGACCATCAACATCTTGGCAAGATCCTCGGACTAGAGATTGTGATCTAGAAGTCCAAAAGATTATACATCTACAAGAGCTAGCTAACAAGTTGCCAGAAGCATTTACTGACCCAAATAGAATGACACTATCACACAACCCGGCTTGTAATGCACCCATAAGATTGAACGTCCAAGAAGGACAATGTCAAGTGGCTACAGAGTCTAAGCAACGTTTAAAACGTGGTAGACCTATTGGTTCCAAAGACAAACAGCCTCGGAAGTCCAAGAGAGGTGCTGGATCCGAGAGCATCAAAGAAACCGTCCAGGACATAGATGGACCGGTCGAGCCGACCAGGACGGTCGAGCCATGCGTACCGGCCACACCCGATGATCCGGCCGTTCCTCAAAGTGAGGTCCGGGACGCTGGGCTTCACGGGACAGAAGAGCCGGACAACAAGAGATCTCTATAAACCATGTAATGTCCAGGAAACAATGGAACAGAAAAGATATCAACGTTGATGATTTATTTGCATACAAGGTAGCACTTGAGATCATGGATAAAGATGAGGATCTAGAACCCACGTCCATACAAGAATGCATGCTAAGATCAGATTGGATCAAATGGAAAGAAGCTATAAACGTGGAGTTA
>NW_026016807.1:0-29630 GCF_020379485.1 Brassica napus | reverse complement strand
ACTTCCTGGTGATTCTCCACCACTTTATGTATCCAAATCAAGCTTCTTACAAGAGATTCATCCTGGTTGATTAAACGACGAAGAAGCTGTGCTATTCCCAAACTGGGAAACTGGAATCACCTGATTTGAAAGTGGGATAACTTCTTCATCCCAACTCCTAGAGATTTATTCAACTTCCTGGTGATTCTCCACCACTTTATGTATCCAAATCAAGCTTCTTACAAAGAGATTCATCCTGGTGGGATTGGAACGACGAAGAAGCTGTGCTATCCCAAACTGGGAAACTAGAATCAACGAGATTTGAAAGGGGATAACTCGTCATATAGCCAACTCCTATGAGATGTATTCAACTTCCTGGTGATTCTCCACCACTTTATGTATCCAAATCAAGCTTCTTACAAAGAGATTCATCCTGGTTTGATTGGAAACGACGAAGAAGCTGTGCTATCCCAAACTGGGAAACTGGAATCACCTGATTTGAAAGTGGGATAACTCTTCATGCCAACTCCTATGAGATTTATCAACTTCCTTCCGGGTGATTTCTCACAAACCACTTTATGTATCCAATCACGCTTCTACAAAGAGCCATCCCTTGTTTTATTGGAACGACGAAGAGCTGTGCTATTCCCAAACTGGGAAACTGAATCAACTGATTTGAAAGTGGGATAACTTCTTCATGCCAACTCCTATGAGATTTATTCAACTTCCTGGTGATTCTCCACCACTTTATGTATCCAAATCCCGCTTTCTTACAAAGAGATTCATCCTGGTTTGATTGGCACACGAAGAAGCTGTTGCTCTGCCCAAACTGGGAAACTGGAATCACCTGATTTGAAAGTGGATAACATCTTCATCGCCAAGTCCTATAGATTTATTCAACTTCCTGTGATCTCCACCACTTTATGTATCCAAATCAAGCTTCTTACAAAGATTCATCCTGGTTTGATTGGAACGACGAAGAGCTGTGCACATTCCCAAACTGGGAAACTGGAATCACCTGATTTGAACTGGATAAACATCTCATGCCAACTCCTATGAGATTTATTCAACTTCCTGGTGATTCTCCCCACTTTATGTATCCAAATCAAGCTTCTTACAAAGTCATTGATCCGGGTTGATTAAGAACGACGAAGAAGCGTGCACTTCCAAAACTGGACACTGAATCAACCTGTTTGAAAGTGATTTTTCCAAACCCTTCTTCTTCTCGCCAACCCTATGAGATTTATTCAACTGCCTGTGATTCTCCACCACTTATGGATCCAATCAACTTCGGACAAAGTATTCAATCCTGGTTGGGTTGATTGGAACGACGAGGAAGCTGTGCTATTCCCAATGGGAACTGGAATCAACTGATTTGAAAGTGGGATAACTTCTTCATGCCAACTCCCTATGAGATTTATTCAACTTCCTGGTGATTCTCCACCACTTTATGTATCCAATCAAGCTTCTTACAAGAGATTCATCCTGGTTTGATTGGAACGACGAAGAAGCTGTGCTATTCCAAACTGGGAAACTGGAATCACCTGATTTGAAAGTGGGATAACTCTTCATTGCCAAGTCCTATGAGATTTATTCACTTCCTGGTGATTCTCCACCACTTTATGTATCCAATCAAGCTTCTTACAAAGAGATTCATCCTGTTTGATTGGAACGACGAAGAAGCTGTGCTATTCCCAAACTGGGAAACTGGACATCCCTGATTTGAAAGTGGGATAACTTCTTCATGCCAACTCCTATGAGATTTATTCAACTTCCTGGGATTCTCCACCACTTTATATATCCCAATCAAGCTTCTTACAAAGTGATTCATCCTGGTTTGATTGGAGCGACGAAGAAGCTGTGCTATTCCCAATCTGGGAAACGGAATCACATGATTTGAGGTGGATAACTTCTTCATGCCAACTCCTATGAGATTTATTCAACTTCCTGGTGATTCTCCACCACTTTATGTATCCAAATCAGCTTCTACAAAGAGATTCATCCTGGTTTGATTGGAACGACGAAGAAGCTGTGCTATTCCCAACTGGGAAACTGGAATCACCTGATTTGAAAGTGGGATAACTTCTTCATGCCAACTCCTATGAGATTTATTCAACTTCCTGGTGATTCTCCACCACTTTATGTATCCAAATCAAGCTTCTTACAAAGAGATTCATCCTGGTTTGATGGAACGACGAAGCTGTGCTCTTTTTCCAAACTGGGAAACTGGAATCACCTGATTTGAAAGTGGGATAACTTCTTCATGCCAACTCCTAGAGATTTATTCAACTTCCGGTGATTCTCCACCACTTTGTATCCAAATCAAGCTTCTTACAAAGTGATTCATCCTGGTTGATTGGAACGACGACGAAGCTGTTCTATTCCCAAACTGGGAACTGGAATCACCTGATTTGAAAGTGGGATAACTTCTTCATGCCAACTCCTATGAGATTTATTCAACTTCCTGGTGATTCTCCACCACTTTATGTATCCAAATCAAGCTTCTTACAAAGAATTCATCCTGGTTTGATTGGAACGACGAAGAAGCTGTGCTATTCCAAACTGGGAAACTGGAATCACTGATTTGAAAGTGGGATAACTTCTTCATGCCAACTCCTATGAGATTTATCACTTCCTGGTGATTCTCCACCACTTTAGTATCCAAATCAAGCTTCTTACAAAGTGATTCATCTGGTTTGATTGGAACGACGAAGAAGCTGTGCTATTCCCAAACTGGGAAACTGGAATCACCTGATTTGAAAGTGGGATAACTTCTTCATCCCAACTCCTATGAGATTTATTCAACTTCCTGGTGATTCTCCACCACTTATGTATCCAAATCAATCTTCTTACAAAGAGATTCATCCTGGTTTGATTGGAACGACGAGAAGCTGTGCTATTCCCAAACTGGGAAACTGGAATCACCTGATTTGAAAGTGGGATAACTTCTTGCCAACTCCTATGAGATTTATTCAACTTCCTGGTGATTCTCCACCACTTTATGTATCCAAATCAAGCTTCTTACAAGAGATTCATCCTGGTTTGATTGGAACGACGAAGAAGCTGTGCTATTCCCAAACTGGGAAACTGGAATCACCTGATTTGAAAGTGGGATAACTTCTTCATGCCAACTCCTATGAGATTTATTCAACTTCCTGGTGATTCTCCACCACTTTATGTATCCAAATCAAGCTTCTTACAAAGTGATTCATCCTGGTTTGATTGGAACGACGAAGAAGAAGCTGTGCTATTCCCAAACTGGGAAACTGGAATCACCTGATTTGAAAGTGGGATAACTTCTTCATGCCAACTCCTATGAGATTTATTCAACTTCCTGGTGATTCTCCACCACTTTATGTATCCAAATCAAGCTTCTTACAAGTGATTCATCCTGGTTTGATTGGAACGACGAAGAAGCTGTGCTATTCCCAAACTGGGAAACTGGAATCACCTGATTTGAAAGGGGGATAACTTCTTCATGCCAACTCCTATGAGATTTATTCAACTTCCTGGTGATTCTCCACCACTTTATGTATCCAAATCAAGCTTCTTACAAAGAGATTCATCCTGGTTTGATTGGAACGACGAAGAAGCTGTGCTATTCCCAAACTGGGAAACTGGAATCACCTGATTTGAAAGTGGGATAACTTCTTCATGCCAACTCCTATGAGATTTATTCAACTTCCTGGTGATTCTCCACCACTTTATGTATCCAAATCAAGCTTCTTACAAAGTGATTCATCCTGGTTTGATTGGAACGACGAAGAAGCTGTGCTATTCCCAAACTGGGAAACTGGAATCACCTGATTTGAAAGTGGGATAACTTCTTCATGCCAACTCCTATGAGATTTATTCAACTTCCTGGTGATTCTCCACCACTTTATGTATCCAAATCAAGCTTCTTACAAAGAGATTCATCCTGGTTTGATTGGAACGACGAAGAAGCTGTGCTATTCCCAAACTGGGAAACTGGAATCACCTGATTTGAAAGTGGGATAACTTCTTCATGCCAACTCCTATGAGATTTATTCAACTTCCTGGTGATTCTCCACCACTTTATGTATCCAAATCAAGCTTCTTACAAAGAGATTCATCCTGGTTTGATTGGAACGACGAAGAAGCTGTGCTATTCCCAAACTGGGAAACTGGAATCACCTGATTTGAAAGTGGGATAACTTCTTCATGCCAACTCCTATGAGATTTATTCAACTTCCTGGTGATTCTCCACCACTTTATGTATCCAAATCAAGCTTCTTACAAAGAGATTCATCCTGTTTGATTGGAACGACGAAAGAAGCTGTGCTATTCCCAAACTGGGAAACTGGAATCACCTGATTTGAAAGTGGGATAACTTCTTCATGCCAACTCCTATGAGATTTATTCAACTTCCTGGTGATTCTCCACCACTTTATGTATCCAAATCAAGCTTCTTACAAAGAGATTCATCCTGGTTTGATTGGAACGACGAAGAAGAAGCTGTGCTATTCCCAAACTGGGAAACTGGAATCACCTGATTTGAAAGTGGGATAACTTCTTCATGCCAACTCCTATGAGATTTATTCAACTTCCTGGTGATTCTCCACCACTTTATGTATCCAAATCAAGCTTCTTACAAGAGATTCATCCTGGTTTGATTGGAACGACGAAGAAGAAGTGTGCTATTCCCAAACTGGGAAACTGGAATCACCTGATTTGAAAGTGGGATAACTTCTTCATGCCAACTCCTATGAGATTTATTCAACTTCCTGGTGATTCTCCACCACTTTATGTATCCAAATCAAGCTTCTACAAAGAGATTCATCCTGGTTTGATTGGAACGACGAAGAAGCTGTGCTATTCCCAAACTGGGAAACTGGAATCAACTGATTTGAAAGTGGGATAACTTCTTCATGCCAACTCCTATGAGATTTATTCAACTTCCTGGTGATTCTCCACCACTTTATGTATCCAAATCAAGCTTCTTACAAAGAGATTCATCCTGGTTTGATTGGAACGACGAAGAAGCTGTGCTATTCCCAAACTGGGAAACTGGAATCACCTGATTTGAAAGTGGGATAACTTCTTCATGCCAACTCCTATGAGATTTATTCAACTTCCTGGTGATTCTCCACCACTTTATGTATCCAAATCAAGCTTCTTACAAAGTGATTCATCCTGGTTGATTGGAACGACGAAGAAGCTGTGCTATTCCCAAACTGGGAAACTGGAATCAACTGATTTGAAAGTGGGATAACTTCTTCATGCCAACTCCTATGAGATTTATTCAACTTCCTGGTGATTCTCCACCACTTTATGTATCCAAATCAAGCTTCTTACAAAGAGATTCATCCTGGTTTGATTGGAACGACGAAGAAGCTGTGCTATTCCCAAACTGGGAAACTGGAATCACCTGATTTGAAAGTGGGATAACTTCTTCATGCCAACTCCTATGAGATTTATTCAACTTCCTGGTGATTCTCCACCACTTTATGTATCCAAATCAAGCTTCTTACAAAGAGATTCATCCTGGTTTGATTGGAACGACGAAGAAGCTGTGCTATTCCCAAACTGGGAAACTGGAATCACCTGATTTGAAAGTGGGATAACTTCTTCATGCCAACTCCTATGAGATTTATTCAACTTCCTGGTGATTCTCCACCACTTTATGTATCCAAATCAAGCTTCTTACAAAGAGATTCATCCTGGTTTGATTGGAACGACGAAGAAGCTGTGCTATTCCCAAACTGGGAAACTGGAATCACCTGATTTGAAAGTGGGATAACTTCTTCATGCCAACTCCTATGAGATTTATTCAACTTCCTGGTGATTCTCCACCACTTTATGTATCCAAATCAAGCTTCTTACAAAGAGATTCATCCTGGTTTGATTGGAACGACGAAGAAGCTGTGCTATTCCCAAACTGGGAAACTGGAATCACCTGATTTGAAAGTGGGATAACTTCTTCATGCCAACTCCTATGAGATTTATTCAACTTCCTGGTGATTCTCCACCACTTTATGTATCCAAATCAAGCTTCTTACAAAGAGATTCATCCTGGTTTGATTGGAACGACGAAGAAGCTGTGCTATTCCCAAACTGGGAAACTGGAATCACCTGATTTGAAAGTGGGATAACTTCTTCATGCCAACTCCTATGAGATTTATTCAACTTCCTGGTGATTCTCCACCACTTTATGTATCCAAATCAAGCTTCTTACAAAGAGATTCATCCTGGTTTGATTGGAACGACGAAGAAGCTGTGCTATTCCCAAACTGGGAAACTGGAATCACCTGATTTGAAAGTGGGATAACTTCTTCATGCCAACTCCTATGAGATTTATTCAACTTCCTGGTGATTCTCCACCACTTTATGTATCCAAATCAAGCTTCTTACAAAGTGATTCATCCTGGTTTGATTGGAACGACGAAGAAGCTGTGCTATTCCCAAACTGGGAAACTGGAATCACCTGATTTGAAAGTGGGATAACTTCTTCATGCCAACTCCTATGAGATTTATTCAACTTCTGGTGATTCTCCACCACTTTATGTATCCAAATCAAGCTTCTTACAAAGAGATTCATCCTGGTTTGATTGGAACGACGAAGAAGCTGTGCTATTCCCAAACTGGGAAACTGGAATCACCTGATTTGAAAGTGGGATAACTTCTTCATGCCAACTCCTATGAGATTTATTCAACTTCCTGGTGATTCTCCACCACTTTATGTATCCAAATCAAGCTTCTTACAAAGAGATTCATCCTGGTTTGATTGGAACGACGAAGAAGCTGTGCTATTCCCAAACTGGGAAACTGGAATCACCTGATTTGAAAGTGGGATAACTTCTTCATGCCAACTCCTATGAGATTTATTCAACTTCCTGGTGATTCTCCACCACTTTATGTATCCAAATCAAGCTTCTTACAAAGAGATTCATCCTGGTTTGATTGGAACGACGAAGAAGCTGTGCTATTCCCAAACTGGGAAACTGGAATCACCTGATTTGAAAGTGGGATAACTTCTTCATGCCAACTCCTATGAGATTTATTCAACTTCCTGGTGATTCTCCACCACTTTATGTATCCAAATCAAGCTTCTTACAAAGAGATTCATCCTGGTTTGATTGGAACGACGAAGAAGCTGTGCTATTCCCAAACTGGGAAACTGGAATCACCTGATTTGAAAGTGGGATAACTTCTTCATGCCAACTCCTATGAGATTTATTCAACTTCCTGGTGATTCTCCACCACTTTATGTATCCAAATCAAGCTTCTTACAAAGTGATTCATCCTGGTTTGATTGGAACGACGAAGAAGCTGTGCTATTCCCAAACTGGGAAACTGGAATCACCTGATTTGAAAGTGGGATAACTTCTTCATGCCAACTCCTATGAGATTTATTCAACTTCCTGGTGATTCTCCACCACTTTATGTATCCAAATCAAGCTTCTTACAAAGAGATTCATCCTGGTTTGATTGGAACGACGAAGAAGCTGTGCTATTCCCAAACTGGGAAACTGGAATCACCTGATTTGAAAGTGGGATAACTTCTTCATGCCAACTCCTATGAGATTTATTCAACTTCCTGGTGATTCTCCACCACTTTATGTATCCAAATCAAGCTTCTTACAAAGTGATTCATCCTGGTTTGATTGGAACGACGAAGAAGCTGTGCTATTCCCAAACTGGGAAACTGGAATCACCTGATTTGAAAGTGGGATAACTTCTTCATGCCAACTCCTATGAGATTTATTCAACTTCCTGGTGATTCTCCACCACTTTATGTATCCAAATCAAGCTTCTTACAAAGAGATTCATCCTGGTTTGATTGGAACGACGAAGAAGCTGTGCTATTCCCAAACTGGGAAACTGGAATCACCTGATTTGAAAGTGGGATAACTTCTTCATGCCAACTCCTATGAGATTTATTCAACTTCCTGGTGATTCTCCACCACTTTATGTATCCAAATCAAGCTTCTTACAAAGTGATTCATCCTGGTTTGATTGGAACGACGAAGAAGCTGTGCTATTCCCAAACTGGGAAACTGGAATCACCTGATTTGAAAGTGGGATAACTTCTTCATGCCAACTCCTATGAGATTTATTCAACTTCCTGGTGATTCTCCACCACTTTATGTATCCAAATCAAGCTTCTTACAAAGAGATTCATCCTGGTTTGATTGGAACGACGAAGAAGCTGTGCTATTCCCAAACTGGGAAACTGGAATCACCTGATTTGAAAGTGGGATAACTTCTTCATGCCAACTCCTATGAGATTTATTCAACTTCCTGGTGATTCTCCACCACTTTATGTATCCAAATCAAGCTTCTTACAAAGTGATTCATCCTGGTTTGATTGGAACGACGAAGAAGCTGTGCTATTCCCAAACTGGGAAACTGGAATCACCTGATTTGAAAGTGGGATAACTTCTTCATCCCAACTCCTATGAGATTTATTCAACTTCCTGGTGATTCTCCACCACTTTATGTATCCAAATCAAGCTTCTTACAAAGTGATTCATCCTGGTTTGATTGGAACGACGAAGAAGCTGTGCTATTCCCAAACTGGGAAACTGGAATCACCTGATTTGAAAGTGGGATAACTTCTTCATGCCAACTCCTATGAGATTTATTCAACTTCCTGGTGATTCTCCACCACTTTATGTATCCAAATCAAGCTTCTTACAAAGAGATTCATCCTGGTTTGATTGGAACGACGAAGAAGCTGTGCTATTCCCAAACTGGGAAACTGGAATCACCTGATTTGAAAGTGGGATAACTTCTTCATGCCAACTCCTATGAGATTTATTCAACTTCCTGGTGATTCTCCACCACTTTATGTATCCAAATCAAGCTTCTTACAAAGTGATTCATCCTGGTTTGATTGGAACGACGAAGAAGCTGTGCTATTCCCAAACTGGGAAACTGGAATCACCTGATTTGAAAGTGGGATAACTTCTTCATGCCAACTCCTATGAGATTTATTCAACTTCCTGGTGATTCTCCACCACTTTATGTATCCAAATCAAGCTTCTTACAAAGTGATTCATCCTGGTTTGATTGGAACGACGAAGAAGCTGTGCTATTCCCAAACTGGGAAACTGGAATCACCTGATTTGAAAGTGGGATAACTTCTTCATGCCAACTCCTATGAGATTTATTCAACTTCCTGGTGATTCTCCACCACTTTATGTATCCAAATCAAGCTTCTTACAAAGTGATTCATCCTGGTTTGATTGGAACGACGAAGAAGCTGTGCTATTCCCAAACTGGGAAACTGGAATCACCTGATTTGAAAGTGGGATAACTTCTTCATCCCAACTCCTATGAGATTTATTCAACTTCCTGGTGATTCTCCACCACTTTATGTATCCAAATCAAGCTTCTTACAAAGTGATTCATCCTGGTTTGATTGGAACGACGAAGAAGCTGTGCTATTCCCAAACTGGGAAACTGGAATCACCTGATTTGAAAGTGGGATAACTTCTTCATGCCAACTCCTATGAGATTTATTCAACTTCCTGGTGATTCTCCACCACTTTATGTATCCAAATCAAGCTTCTTACAAAGAGATTCATCCTGGTTTGATTGGAACGACGAAGAAGCTGTGCTATTCCCAAACTGGGAAACTGGAATCACCTGATTTGAAATTGGGATAACTTCTTCATGCCAACTCCTATGAGATTTATTCAACTTCCTGGTGATTCTCCACCACTTTATGTATCCAAATCAAGCTTCTTACAAAGTGATTCATCCTGGTTTGATTGGAACGACGAAGAAGCTGTGCTATTCCCAAACTGGGAAACCGGAATCAACTGATTTGAAAGTGGGATAACTTCTTCATCCCAACTCCTATGAGATTTATTCAACTTCCTGGTGATTTTCCACCACTTTATGTATCCAAATCAAGCTTCTTACAAAGTGATTCATCCTGGTTTGATTGGAACGACGAAGAAGCTGTGCTATTCCCAAACTGGGAAACTGGAATCACCTGATTTGAAAGTGGGATAACTTCTTCATGCCAACTCCTATGAGATTTATTCAACTTCCTGATGATCCTCCACAACCTTATGTATCCAAATCAAGCTAAACCAATGTGGTTTAGGAAAACCAAAACCAAATCCTATTGCTAATAAGATCTTTAAGAATATAAAGGATAATCTGAGTTTAGAAAGGATTATAGAAGGAGAATATGAGATTAAGAGACTACTTAGAGACTAATGGAGAATCATAGTGAAATGAGTAAAGAGAAAGATTGTTTAGAACTGTCTAATCTTTATTAATGATGAGCTCACAATATATATAGGTCCATACACATTAGGGTTTTCGAAATCATAAGGATAAGCAAGCATGTAGAGTCAAAGATGAGCTGGTGCTTTAGTTTGAATCGGCCAATGAGTGTCCTCACACGTTTGGAGCATCTTCCTTATCCAAGACAGATGCTCTTCCTTTCCAGCCCTTGCCAGCCTGTCCTAGCTGTCAAGCCGCGCCTCCCTTATCCTCTCAACGTTCGGATAAGGCCTTGGCCGAGTGTAACTCCACCTCAGTACATAAGAGTTACTCGGATAGTTACTTGGCCGCTTTCACCTTGTACGGACGCTCACTTGTACGGCCTGGTACGGCCTCTCTGTCCGTACCATCCCTATCAGCCCATTCCTACTCTTAACTCCTTGTTCTCTCTTTATGTTCTCAACTCCTTTGTGTCTTTACCTCAAATGTCTCAACTCATCTCAACACTCCCCCTCAAGCTTAGCTTTGTGAAAGCCTAAGCTTGGACAGCCATGAGATCTTCCTCATTAAAAACCTCACCAAGGAAAACCCATTGGGACAAAACCTTGATGAGGGAAAAAGAGTAAAGACCTCACAGCCAAAGGGGATCAGCTCCTTCTCTTCCCAAGATCAATGAGGCCCAACCTGATGTGAATGGACTCCATTGTCTTCTGTCTTGCAGCCTTGGTGAACACATCAGCCAACTGATCTTCACTCCTTGTGTAGCATGGCAAGATGACTCCTAGGATGATCATCTGCCTCACCTTGTGGCAATCAACTTCAATGTGCTTGGTTCTCTCATGGAACACCGAGTTGGAGGCAATGTGGATGGCTGCTTGGTTATCACAATGCATTGTCATTGGCGTGGCTTGATCAATCTCCAAATGCTTCAAGATGCCTTTGATCCACACCAGCTCGTTGGTAAGCTTCAGCATAGCTCTATACTCAGCTTCTGCGCTTGAGCAAGAGACCACCTTCTGCTTCTTACTCTTCCACGTAACCAAGTTGCCTCCAATGAATGTGCAATAGCCTGTGGTTGATCTCCTGTCTGCTCTATCACCAGCCCAATCCGCATCACAGTATCCAACCACTTCAGTGCTCCCATTGCAACCCATCCATACTCCTTGATCAGGTGAGCCGTTGAGATACATCAAGATCCTCTCCACCATGCGCCAGTGATGCTCCTTAGGCACTTGCATGTGTTGACTCACCTGATTCACAGCAAAACAAATGTCAGGTCTAGTTATGGTAAGGTAAATCAATTTGCCAACTAGTTTTCTATAGAGTTTAGGATCCTGATAAGGTTTGCTGTCTTCAATCTCCCCCTCTCGTGGGACTTTGTAGCCATCCTCCATAGGCATCCTTGCTGTCTTGCCTCCATAAGCACCTGCACCTTTCAAAAGATCAAGTGTATACTTCCTTTGGGACATGAATAAACCTTCCTTGGATCTACATATCTCAATTCCAAGAAAGTATTTCATTTCTCCCAAGTCTTTAATCTCAAACATGGATTTAAGGAACTCTTTGGTTGCTATGATACCTTCCTTATCACTTCCTGTGATAATGATATCATCAACATACACAAGGAGTGCAATCATACCTGAGGGAGTTGTGAGTGTGAAGAGAGTGTGATCTAGTTCAGACTTCTTGAAGCCTCGGCCATTGAGAGTAGTGCTCAGCTTGTTGTACCAAGCTCTTGGTGATTGCTTCAGCCCATAGATAGCTTTCTTTAATCTCAACACATTCCCTCTCTTCACTAAGTGTTCAAAGCCTGGAGGTGGATGCATATACACTTCATCCTCAAGTTCACCTCGTAGGAATGCATTCTTTACATCCATTTGCCATAACCCCCATCCAAGATTCACAGCCAAGCTTAATACAATCCGGATTGTGTGTAGTTTAGCTACTGGTGCAAAGGTTTCTATGTAATCTTCTCCATAAGTTTGAGTGAAACCTCTTGCCACTAGCCTTGACTTCTTCCTCTCAATCTTTCCATCAGCCTTATACTTGATTGTGAATATCCATCTACTAGTCACAGCCTTCTTCCCTTTTGGTAACTCACTCTCATACCATGTATCATTCTTGATCATAGCTCCTGCCTCAGCTCCAACTGACTCCTTCCATTCTTTATCCATGATTGCTTCTTCATAGCTTCTTGGGATGTAGTTCTCATCCAAGTTAACCATGAAGGCACAATGTTCTTCAGGGTATTGAGCAAAGGAACACACAACTTGAGAAGGATGCTCCACAGCTTGGGCATTGTAGTACACTCGCGTGTTTACCCAAGAGGAAGGATCCTTTCTCAGCCTTGTGCTTCTCCTCAATACTGGTTGTTCTTGCTCTTGAACCGGCTCAGCTTGTGTATGCGGTTCTTGTGCTTCACTTGATGTTCTTCATCTCCTTGGTCTTGCTCACCTTGATGATGAGAACCTGAGTTGAACTCTTCTCCTTCTTCACTCAAGCCGACTCCTTCTTGGCCATTTTCTTGAGTTTCAGGTTCACTTCCCCCCTCATGATCAAGGTGAGGTGTTTGAGCAGCTCTACTTGGTTCTGATCCTGGTTCATCTTGATACCGAGACCTTCCAAAATAATCCTTAAGACTCCAGCCTTATCTGATGTGAGATCCCTCAAATCTTCTTGATTCTTTTCCTCATAGTATCCCTTTCTTCAATAAACTTCACATCTCTAGATACAAGTACCCTTCTAGCTTCTGGATCATAACACTTATATCCTTTTTGAGTTGTTGAGTAGCCAATGAACATTGCCTTTCTGCTTCTTGCTTCTAGCTTGTTCCTCAACTCTCTTGGTACTAACACATAGCATAAGCATCCAAACACTCTCATGTATTCCAAGGATGGCTTGCGCTTGTTCAGAACTTCAAATGGTGCTTGATCCTTCAACACCCTTGTAGGCATCCGGTTGATTAGATAACAAGCAGTGGATACAGCATCACTCCAGAATCTCTTAGGTACATTGGCTTGGAACATTAATGACCGAGCCACTTCCATCAAGTGCCTGTTCTTCCTCTCAGCTACACCATTCTGTTGTGGTGTGTAGGGACAGCTTGTTTGATGAAGTATTCCATGATGATCTAGATGACTCTTGAACGCATAGCTTGTGTACTCTCCTCCATTATCTGATCTCAAAATTTTAATCTTAGCATGATAATGGTTAGTCACATAAGCTTGAAAGTTCTTAAATGCATCTATCACCCTATCTTTTGATGGTATTAGTGTTAACCAGGTGTATTTAGATTTTTCATCAATGAATGTGACAAAATACTTATGATTGTCTCTAGAGAAACTAGGTGCAGTCCACACATCAGTATGAATCAAATCAAAGCAATTTTCATAAACAGTAGATGTTCTTGGAAACACATTCTTACAATGCTTGCCTAAAATGCAAGCCTCACACTTATTATTTTCAAAAACCACACCTGGTAACATCAAGTTTAAAGCCCTCTCATGGGGATGACCTAATCTAGCATGCCACAATGCATTTTTATTCAAACTAGAAGCAGAAGTAAATGAGCAATTATGATTGGAAACAGGATCAAGCTTCTCAAGCATGTATAAGTCTCCCTTTGTAACTCCTTTTCCAATCAATTGGCTGCTCTCAATATCCTGAAACTTCACATCATTAGGACTGAATATAACATTGCAATTCAAATCAGTAGTGCATTTCTTAACTGAAAGTAGGTTTGATGTGAATTCCGGAATATAAAATGCTCTAGTGTTCTTATCAAATAGCTTTAAGTTTCCTATTCCCTTAATAGGTATCTTATCTCCATTTGCAATCATCACACATCCATTAGTAGGTTCTATATCTTTAATCAGGTTGGTGTCACTAATCATATGATGAGATGCACCTGAATCTATAATCAATGGTTTGGATGTATTGCTAGCACTATGGCAGATGTTAATTTGTGATCTATATGCATTCATCCTAGCATTTCTATCAATGCAATGCTCAATTCCAGTCTTACTATCAATCCTAGCAATCTCAGCCACATTGGGAGTCATTTCTATAGTTCTAGCAATCATAGAAGCACCAAATGAATACCCATGAATGTTACCATTATCCTTGAGCATTTTGATGAGTGCATCCATCTCGGATCTCCTGATGAAGTCTTGATCATTGCCTCGGGGGTTGATAGCTCCAGTATAGGTCACCAAAGCCTTTCCATTTCCTTCATGGTTCTCCACTTCAGTTCCTCGGTTAGATGGCCCTGCTCCGCTTGATCCTTCAGTCATGTGAGCTTTTGCCTCTTTCTCCTTCAGGAACTTAGCCGGCTTCAAGTGGGGATGGAGTATCCAGCACTGACTCTTCTTGTGCCCATACTTCTTGCAATGATCACAATTCCCATTGAACTTCCTATCCTCATACTTGTTGTAGCCAGCTTTGTTGGCTTGTGGAGGCTCTTCCCGGTTAGATTGCGCAGCATTTGCAAGAGATAAGTCTCCCTTGCCTCCAAACAAACCCATTGAGCCCTGTTCCCTCTGTATCTGAGCACACACATCCTCAAGGTCAGGCAGCTTCTCGGACCTTAGCATGTGCTGAATGAGACCGTTGTAACTTGTATTTAATGTGAGCAGCAACCCAAAGACCTTGTCCTGCTCACGCCTCTCATTTAGAAGCTCTGGATCAACCGTGCTTGGCCTCAGCATCTCCAACTCAGACCAAAGAGACCTGAACCTCCCCAAGTGCTTAGTGAACTCCATGTCATCTTGAGTTAACTCATTGATTGCCTTCTTGACTTCAAACACTCGGTTCAGGTTAGAAATGTTACCATACACTTTCTTCAGAGTATCCCACAGCTCCTTGGCTGTCTCACAGTAGCTATAAGCATCTAGGATAGCCGGCTCCAAGGAGGCATGAAGAACTGACATCACCATCATGTCTTCTTGTTGCCACTTCTCCACAACACTCTCCTCGGGGCTCTCCGTGTCACCCTCCTGAGTAATCGCCATTGGAGCCTCACCAGATGTGATATGCTTCCACAAACCCTTGCTTCCCACAGCAGTCTTCACCATCCTAGACCAGACTAGGTAGTTGCTTCCTTTGAATGTCACCGCCACCTTCATCTTCATACCACTCTCCATCTTGAACAGCTTGACGTCTGCAGCTTGAACAACCGGTTAGATCTTGTACTGAGAACCCACGCTGCTCTCTAGAACACAGATTTACTCTTGAGTCTTCAAATGAACCTCCCACGGATCACCAAGACACACACCAAACACTTTGAGCTTTTGAACTCTCAAGAAACTCTCAAACACACTCACTTGTTCTCTTAAAGTTTCAAACTTGAATCCTTAAGAGAATCACTCACAAACTCAGATTGCAATCAACCTGGCTCTGATACCATAAGATCTTTAAGAATATAAAGGATAATCTGAGTTTAGAAAGGATTATAGAAGGAGAATATGAGATTAAGAGACTACTTAGAGACTAATGGAGAATCATAGTGAAATGAGTAAAGAGAAAGATTGTTTAGAACTGTCTAATCTTTATTAATGATGAGCTCACAATATATATAGGTCCATACACATTAGGATTTTCGAAATCATAAGGATAAGCAAGCATGTAGAGTCAAGGATGAGCTCGTGCTTTAGTTTGAATCGGCCAATGAGTGTCCTCACACGTTTGGAGCATCTTCCTTATCCAAGACCAGATGCTCTTCCTTTCCAGCCCTTGCCAGCCTGTCCTAGCTGTCAAGCCGCGCCTCCCTTATCCTCTCAACGTTTGGATAAGGCCTTGGCCGAGTGTAACTCCACCTCAGTACATAAGAGTTACTCGGATAGTTACTTGGCCGCTTTCACCTTGTACGGACGCTCACTTGTACGGCCTGGTACGGCCTCTCCGTCTGTACCATCCCTATCAGCCCATTCCTACTCTTAACTCCTTGTTCTCTCTTTATGTTCTCAACTCCTTTGTGTCTTTACCTCAAATGTCTCAACTCATCTCAACAGCTAATTGATTTAGGAAAACCAAAACCAAATCCTATTGCTAATTGATTTAAAACACCAAACCGACTCCTTATGGGTTTATAAAGCCCAAAACCTCTTCCTAATGAGTTTACATAAATAATAAAACCTAATACACTTAAAATAGACCATAATGGTCGTGCATAATCATATTGGGCCAATCATAAACCAAGCTGGCTTGTCCTTCCACTTTTTGGGCCGATAAAGGCCTTTTTCGAACAACTCTTTCTTGGGCTCGATCCATCTTGTTCCAGGTCCGACCAAGCTGCTCCTTATGCTCATTTGGATGATAAAGGTCCTCATCATGTTCCAGTTCCTGCTCTGGTTCTCAATATTCCATTTCCAAATCAATTCTCGCATATGTCGGTTTGACCAGTCCATTTCTCGATCAGACTGAATCTCCCATTCCATTTCCTGTCTAACCAGCTTCATCCTATCCATTTCCTTGTCAATCAGGGTTGTCACAGGTCGTCCATGATTGTTTAAAGTCAGTCCATGCTTTATAAAGGCCACATCAAGGCCCATAGCCTTTTCTCGGTCCAGTACCTCATGGATCAAGCCTTTTAGCTTTCCATAAAGCTCATCAGGTCGTGTCAAGATCCATTTCTTAGCTCCTTCTCTCCTTGACTTCATGTTCTTTAGTATGGAGCTGATCAGGGTCACACCAGATTTATTCAACTTCCTGGTGATTCTCCACCACCTTATGTATCCAAATCAAGCTTCTTACAAAGAGATTCATCCTGGTTTGATTGGAACGACGAAGAAGCTGTGCTATTCCCAAACTGGGAAACTGGAATCACCTGATTTGAAAGTGGAATAACTTCTTCATGCCAACTCCTATGAGATTTATTCAACTTCCTGGTGATTCTCCACCACTTTATGTATCCAAATCAAGCTTCTTACAAAGAGATTCATCCTGGTTTGATTGGAACGACGAAGAAGCTGTGCTATTCCCAAACTGGGAAACTGGAATCAACTGATTTGAAAGTGGGATAACTTCTTCATGCCAACTCCTATGAGATTTATTCAACTTCCTGGTGATTCTCCACCACTTTATGTATCCAAATCAAGCTTCTTACAAAGTGATTCATCGTGGTTTGTTTGGAACGACGACGAAGCTGTTCTATTACCAAACTGGGAAACTGGAATCAACTGATTTGAAAGTGGGATAACTTCTTCATGTCAACTCCTATGAGATTTATTCAACTTCCTGGTGATTCTCCACCACCTTATGTATCCCAATCAAGCTTCTTACAAAGAGATTCATCCTGGTTTGATTGGAACGACGAAGAAGCTGTGCTATTCCCAAACTGGGAAACTGGAATCACCTGATTTGAAAGTGGAATAACTTCTTCATGCCAAGTTCTATGAGATTTATTCAACTTCCTGGTGATTCTCCACCACTTTATGTATCCAAATCAAGCTTCTTACAAAGAGATTCATCCTGTTTTGATTGGAACGACGAAGAAGCTGTGCTATTCCCAAACTGGGGAAACTGGAATCAACTGATTTGAAAGTGGGATAACTTCTTTTGCCAACTCCTATGAGATTTATTCAACTTCCTGGTGATTCTCCACCACTTTATGTATCCAAATCAAGCTTCTTACAAAGAGATTCATCCTGGTTTGATTGGAACGACGAGGAAGCTGTGCTATTACCAAACTGGGAAACTGGAATCAACTGATTTGAAAGTGGGATAACTTCTTCATGCCAACTCCTATGAGATTTATTCAACTTCCTGATGATTCTCCACCACTTTATGTGTCCAAATCAAGCTTCTTACAAAGATATTCATCCTGGTTTGATTGGAACGACGAAGAAGCTGTGCTATTCCAAACTGGGAAACTGGAATCACCTGATTGAAAGGGGGATAACTTCTTCATGCCAACTCCTATTGTGAGTTTTTCACAGCACAGGCTGTGTGTGGGCTTGTTCAATCAACCTCCACAGGTTGGGACTGAGTCTTGTTCAACAATGGAAAAGAATAACAAAGAGACTGATGGAAGAATAAGAATGGCGTGAGATTAAGAGTTACAAATGCCCCTTAAGGAGATTGAGAGATTCACAAGTAACCAAAGACTATGAAGGAGAAGGGGAAATCCCCCTAACTCTCTTAAGAGTTACAAATGCCCCTTAAGGGTCTTTTTATAGGAAAATACAAGTTGTAACTCATAAACCCTAATCTAAGGATAAGAGATGGACAGTGGGGATTGTCTGGTTTGAAATGGACGACTTGGATCAGGTCTTGGAGGTCTTTGCAATCTGAGTAGTGGCTGGTGATTGGAAGAGAGAATACTTGGCTATGAATGCACCAACATTACACATGAATCAGTCCATAGATCAGTCCAGGTACATAGTCCAACTTGCTCTTCCTTTTACAGCTTGTGACAGCCTGTCAAAGACCAAGATGAGCCAATCACGTGCTGGTTCCACCAAGGCCACTCCCATTGGTTCATAACTTGCACAAAGCATCTTCTTGATGCTTTCTTGATGCCATTTGCTAAACCGGACCTTTCTCATACTTCAGGGGGTGTACGGACATAGGTAGAACCGTACACTTGTGCCCTATTATTGCACAAACACCAAATGACTCCAAATGGTCGAGATAAAGTGTTTCGGGTCGTCCTCGTCTGTACCGATCCGTACAGTCCGTACGGCCGTCTGTACGGACGACCCTAACTTTGCACCATCGACCATTTCCTCCTAAACTCCTCCAATGTCCTCTACAGATCAGTCTAAGTCCCTCATGGACTTATCTTCACAAGATAGATACTTCAGGGCACTCCTGAAGCTTGATTGAACTCTTCTGGACATCTTCTAGAGCTTGCCCTATTAATGTACAAGCTCTAATCTCCTCTTCAGTTCAACACTCCCCCTCAAGCTTGGCTCTAGGAGATCCTAAGTCAAGCTTGGAACTCTGAAGAGTCTCCCTCATTAAAAACCTTACAAGGAAAACCCATTGGGACAAAACCTTGCAAGGGAAAAAGAGTAGAGCTCTCCAAAGCCTAGGGATTGGCCAGTGAGCTCTTGTGCCTTAGAACCAGTGTGGTTGGACACAAGAAGCTCTGGATCACGGCCTAATAGGTGCAGCAACACTTCTCAGCTTTGCGCACACTTCACACCTCAGCTTCACCTCTTCATGGAACCGGTTTGGGACTCCCCCTCTCAACAAGCTTCATAGCCTTCTTAGAAAGGCAGGGATGCGACCGGTTCATCTTTAAACAACAGTGAGGCTGAGCAAGACTTCAAACTATGCTTGCCCTCTTCATAGAACTGGTTTGGATCTCCCCCTCTCAACAGACTTCACAACCACCTTAGAGAAGCTAGGAAATGACCAGGAATATCTTTAGTGAGGCTCAAGCAATGGTACCTGATACATTATCCCAAAGATGCATCAGTACTTATCAAGAAACATCACACAATCCATTCAAACATTTTAAGTATCATTTCTAGACTTTGATTTGAAATGATGAATGTATTGAATTGAATTGAGTTTAGGGAAATTTCCCTTTTGTTTGGTGAGGAGTGACTGGATTATAGTCACTTGAATCCCTCATACTAGGCTGTTGCACCCTCTTCATGGCAACACCAACTTAATGGAAGACTGTGTGGATTCTTCAGCTTCATGAACCTTCACACACACACAGCCTATAATAACTCCGGTTGATGATCCTTTGTTGAAGCCTTTGCAATGCCTTCATACTGGACCATGGATCACACTCATTAAGACTCCCCCTCAAGCTTAACTCCGAGTATAAAAGGAGCTGAGCTTGTGAGAAGTGTGAGCTATCCATGGCCTTAGGACCACCGGTCTTCCAAGACTTTGGTGATGGTCTTGGCCATGTGAGCTGCTCTCTTCCTTAAACCAGGAACTAGGGTGTTTGAATCACCATAGAGAGTCCTCACAAGAAAAGTTCTCACTGTATAATAACCCATGCTACACTTCCTGTAGACTATGGACTGAACATGTCCTATGGTATTATACAATGGCATCCTCTCATTGCATAATCAATCACACTACACTTCCTGTAGATTATGGATTAACACATCCAGTGATAATTTGCAATGGACCTAGACCTTTTGTCTTCACACTTTGGTTTGGCTTTTCACTGTATCACTTCTTTGTGTACCTAACATCACCACAACTCAATGCAAGATCAGATCATCCCATTGGGACCAAACCAAGATCATCCATCCTGTTTGATCACCAATGCCACAACAATATATAACACTTGAAACAAGCCAGACAATCAAGGGAAGAACAAGCAGATTTCACTCTCTAAAATGACAATGCAAGCTCTTAAACAATACATTGACATTCTAGGTTCATATATATATATATATATATATATATATATATATATATATATATATATTTACGTTTTCTAAATGCAATGCAAGCTTACATCAGTACATTTGCAATTTAGGTTCATTTTAAATGCATCACTACATGAATGCACAATCTTAAAGCATTAGCTATATGAATGCATCAGGTTCAATCCGAGAGCAATATTAAAGCTATGCACAACAGTTCCAATCAATACCAATGATGCACGCAACTTAGACAGTTTCTAATTGATGCAAGACAATCAATGATGGATTAAACATAGGCAATAGCATCAGACAACAATAGGATTGAACTTAGACAGTATGAGACATGCTTATATATGCAAAACAGCTTATCAATCATGGTGCAAGCAGCAGAGACATTCTACTCAATTCTACAACACATTCATGATGATTTCAAGCTATGGCATACACAAGACAATGCAAGAACAAGACATGAGATCCTGGGATTTAAAACACTACTCAATGCATACTAACCAATGCAACAGCAAAACAACTTCAGTACCATTATGCAAGTAGCTTAGACATTCTACTAGATGCTACACTCATTAATGACACTTTAGTTATGGCAATCACAACAAGATGATGCAAAACAGAATCTGCAGGACTTACCACACCACACAACACAACCATAACATAAAGACACAAGCTTTAAACAAGGGAAGGAGGTTTAGCTTACAGCCAAGGACCTGTGCTGGTTCCTTGAACCTCCAAGGCAATATGAATCATAAATGGACAGATCTGAGCTGTTGGTTGAGAACCAACATCTCCTTCTTGCCTGGCCTTTCTCCTTGAACCCACCATGCCAAAGACACCTCCTTTCACCATGTTTGAGTCGCCACCACAAGTCACCAGTAGAAAGCTTTCTTCTTGAAAGGTTCTCCTTGGACAGAGAATAGGAAAGGCTTGGACATGCTTCCAATGGCTTCTTTCTTCAGGACGGACATGAGAGAGTGTAGAACGACCAAGGACAGCTTCTGGACACATGGATGAGCACATCTTCTTTTGAAGAGGTTGAACAGCCGGCTGGACCATGAAGCATCTTCTTGGCTTGAAATTGCATGGGAGTGAGCTTGGTGAGCGGAGGAAGCTGGAACCAAGTTCTGATGAACCTGGCTCTGATACCATGTGAGTTTTTCACAGCACAGGCTGTGTGTGGGCGTGTTCAATCAACCTCCACAGGTTGGGACTGAGTCTTGTTCAACAATGGAAGAGAATAACAAGGAGACTGATGGAAGAATAAGAATGGCGTGAGATTAAGAGACTTTGGGTGAGAGATTGAGAGATTCAAAGTAACCAAAGACTATGAAGGAGAAGGGGAAATCCCCCTAACTCTCTTAAGAGTTACAAATGCCCCTTAAGGGTCTTTTTATAGGAAAATACAAGTTGTAACTCATAAACCCTAATCTAAGGATAAGAGATGGACAGTGGGGATTGTCTTTTGAAATGGACGACTTGGATCAGGTCTTGGAGGTCTTGGCAATCCCGAGTAGTGGCTGGTGATTGGAGGAGAGAATACTTGGCTATGAATGCACCAACATTACACCTGAATCAGTCCATAGATCAGTCCAGGGTACATAGTCCAACTTGCTCTTCCTTTTACAGCTTGTGACAGCCTGTCCAAAGACCAAGATGAGCCAATCACGTGCTGGTTCCACCAAGGCACTCCCATTGGTCATAACTTGCACAAAGATTTCTTGATGCTTCTTGATGCCATTTGCTAAACCGGACCTTGCTCATATTCAGGGGGGGTACGGACATAGGTAGAACCGTACACTTGTGCCCTATTATTGCACAAACACCAAATGACTCCAAATGGTCGAGATAAAGTGTTTCGGGTCGTCCTCATCTGTACCGATCCGTACAGTCCGTACGGCCGTCTGTACGGACGACCCTAACTTTGCACCATCGACCATTTCCTCCTAAACTCCTCCAATGTCCTCTACAGATCAGTCTAAGTCCCTCATGGACTTATCTTCACAAGATAGATACTTCAGGGCACTCCTGAAGCTTGATTGAACTCTTCTGGACATCTTCTAGAGATTGCCCTATTAATGTACAAGCTCTAATTCCTCTTCAGTTCAACACCTATGAGATTTATTCAACTTCCTGGTGATTCTCCACCACTTTATGTATCCAAATCAAGCTTCTTAGAAGGAGATTCATCCTGGTTTGATTGGAACGACGCAGAAGAAGCTGTGCTATTCCCAAACTGGGAAACTGGAATCACCTGATTTGAAAGGGGGATAACTTCTTCATGCCAACTCCTATAAGATTTATTCAACTTCCGGGTGATTCTCCACCACTTTATGTGTCCAAATCAAGCTTCTTACAAAGAGATTCATCCTTGTTTGATTAGAACGACGAAGAAGCGTGTGCTATTCCCAAACTGGGAGGAAACTGGAATCACCTGATTTGAAAGTGGGATAACTTCTTCATCCCAACTCCTATGAGATTTATTCAACTTCCTGGTGATTCTCCACCACTTTATGTATCCAAATCAAGCTTCTTACAAAGTGATTCATCGTGGTTTGTTTGGAACGACGACGAAGCTGTTCTATTACCAACTGGGAAACTGGTCATAACTGTTTGAAAGTGGGATACTTCTTCATGCCAAATCCTATGAGATTTATTCAACTTCCGGGTGATTCTCCACCACTTTATGTATCCAAATCCAGCTTCTTACAAAGAGATTCATCCTGGTTTTATTGGACGACGAAGAAAGAAGCTGTGCTATTCCCAACTGGGAAACTGGAATAAACTGATTTGAAAGTGGGATAACTTCTTCATGCCAACTCCTATGAGTTTATTCAACTTCCTGGTGATTCTCCACCACTTTATGTATCCAAATCAAGCTTCTTACAAAAAGATTCATCCTGGTTTGATTGGAACGAGGAGGAAGCGTGCTATCCCAAACTGGGAACTGGAATCAACTGATTTGAAAGTGGGATAACTTCTTCATGCCAACTCCTATGAGATTTATTCAACTTCCTGGTGATTCTCCACCACTTTATGTATCCAAATCAAGCTTCTTACAAAGAGATTCATCCTGGTTTGATTGGAACGACGAAGAAGCTGTGCTATTTCCCAAACTGGGAAACTGGAATCACCTGATTTGAAAAGTGGGATAACTTCTTCATGCCAACTCCTATGAGATTATTCAACTTCCTGGGATTCTCCACCACTTTATGTATCCAAATCCAAGCTTCTTTTACAAGGAGATTCATCCTGGTTTTGATTGGAACGACGAAAACCTGTGCTATTCCCAAACTGGGAAACTTGAATCACCTGATTTGAAAAGGGGGGGATAACTTCTTCATGCCAACTCCTATGAGATACATTCAACTTCCTGGTGATTCTCCACCACTTTATGTATCCATCAAGCTTCTTACAAAGAGATTCATCGTGGTTTGATTGGAACGACGAAGAAGCTGTGCTATTCCCAAACTGGGAAAACTGGAATCACCTGATTTGAAAGTGGGATAACTTCTTCATGCCAACTCCTATGAGATTTATTCAACTTCCTGGTGATTCTCCACCACTTTATGTAATCAAATCAAGCTTCTTACAAAGAGATTCATCCTGGTTGATTGGAACGACGAGGGAGGAAGCTGTGCTATTCCCAAATGGGGAAACTGGAATCAACTGATTTGAAAGTGGGATAACTTCTTCATGCCAACTCCTATGAGATTTATTCAACTCCTGGTGATTCTCCACCACTTTATGTATCCAAATCAAGCTTCTACCAAAGAGATTCATCTGGTTGATTGGAACGACGAAGAAGAAGCTGTGCTTTCCCAAACTGGGAAACTGGATCACCTGATTTGAAAGTGGGGATAACATCTTCATGCAAGTCCTATGAGATTTATTCAATCTGTTGATTCTCCACCACTTTATGTATCCAAATCAAGTTTCTTACAAAGAGATTCATCCTGGTTTGATGGAACGACGAAGAAGCTGTGTGCTATTCCCAAACTGGGAACTGGAATCACCTGATTTGAAAGTGGGATAACTTCTTCATGCCAACTCCTATGAGATTTATTCAACTTCCTGGTGATTCTCCACCACTTTATATATCCAAATCAAGCTTCTTACAAGGAGATTCATCTGGTTTGATTGAACGACGAAGAAGCTGCTGCTATTCCCAAACTGGGAAACTGGAATCACCTGTTGAAAGGGGATAACATCTTCATGGCCAAGTCCTATGAGATTTATTCAACTTCCTGGTGATTCTCCACCACTTATGTAATCAAATCAAGCTTTTTACAGGAGATTCATCCTGGTTTGATTGGAACGACGAAGAAGAAGCTGTGCTATTCCCAACCTGGGAAACTGGAATCACCTGATTTAAAAGGGGGATAACTTCTTCATGCCAACTTCTATGAGATTTATTCAACTTCCGGGTGATTCTCCACCACTTTATGTGTCCAAATCAAGCTTCTACAAAGAGATTCATCCTGGTTTTGATTGGAACGACGACGAAGAAGCAGTGCTATTCCCCAAACTGGGAAACTGGATCACCTGATTTGAAAAGTGGGATAACTCTTCATGCCAACTCCTATGAGATATTCAACTTCCTGGTGATTCTCCACACTTTATGTATCCAAATCAATTTCTACAAGAGATTCATCCTGGTTTGATTGGAACGACGAAGAATTTGCTATTCCCAAACTGGGAACTTGAATCACTGATTTGAAAGGGGGATACTTTTTCATTGCCAACTCCTATGAGATACATTCAACTTCCTGGTGATTCTCCCACCACTTTATGTATCCAAATCAAGCTTCTTACAAAGAGATTCATCTGGTTTGATTGGAACGACGAAGAAGCTGTGCTATTCCCAAACTGGGAAACTGGAATCACTGATTTGAAAGTGGGATAACTTCTTCATGCCAACTCCTATGAGATTTATTCAACTTCCTGGTGATTTCTCCACCCTTTATGTAATCAAATCAAGCTTTTTACAAGGAGATTCATCCTGGTTTGATTGGAACGACGAAGAAGCTGTGCTATTCCCAACCTGGGAAACTGGAATCACTGATTGAAAGGGGATAACTTCTTCATGCCAACTTCTATGAGATTTATTCAACTTCGGGTGATTCTCTCATCACTTTATGTGTCCAAATCAAGCTTTTTACAAAGAGATTCATCCTGGTTTGATTTGGAACGACGAAGAAGCAGTGCTATTCCCAAACTGGGAAACTGGAATCACCTGATTGAAAGTGGGATAACTTCTTCATCCAACTCTATGAGATTTATTCAACTTCCTGGTGATTCTCCACCACTTTATGTATCCAAATCAAGCTTCTTACAAAGTGATTCATCGTGGTTTGTTTGGAACGACGACGAAGCTGTTCTATACCAAACTGGGGGAAAACTGGAATCAAACTGATTTGAAAGTGGGATAACTTCTTCATGCCAACTCCTATGAGATTTATTCAACTTCCGGGTGATCTCCACCATTTATGTATCCAAATCAAGCTTCTTACAAAGAGATTCATCCTGGTTGCTTGAAACGACGAAGAAGCTGTGCTATTCCCAAACTGGGAAACTGGAATCAACTGATGAAAGTGGGATAACTTCTTCATGCCAACTCCTATGAGATTTATTCAACTTCCTGGTGATTCTCCACCACTTTATGTTTCCAAATCAAGCTTCTTACAAGAGATTCATCCTGGTTTGATTGGAACGACGAGGAAGCTGTGCTATTTTCCCAAACTGGGAAACTGGATCAACTGATTTGAAAGTGGGATAACTCTTCATGCCAACTCCTATGAATTTATTCAACTTCCTGGTGCTTCTACACCACTTTATGTATCCAATCAAGCTTCTTACAAAGAGATTCATCCTGGTTGATTGGAACGACTGCAGAAGCTGTGCTATTCCCAAACTGGGAAACTGGAATCACCTGATTTGAAAGTGGGATAACCTTCATGCAAAGTCCTATGAGATTTATTCAATTCCTGGTGATTCTCCACACTTATGTATCCAAATCACGTTTCTTACAAAAGAAATTCATTCACTGGTTTGATTGGAACGTCGAAGAAGAAGCTGTTCTATTCCCAAACTGGGAAAACTGGAATCACCTGATTTGAAAGTGGGATAACTTCTTCATGCCAACTCCTATGAGATTTATTCACTTCCTGGTGATTCTCCACCACTTTATATATCCAAATCAAGCTTCTTACAAGGAGATTCATCCTGGTTGATTGGAACGACGAAGAAGCTGTGCTATTCCCAAACTGGGAAACTGTTGAGATGAGTTGAGTATATGTGGAACAAGTGAGGAGTTGAGACTAAGGAGATGAGTTGAATCTTGGGAAGGTTTGGGTAAGGTCCGTACTGTCCGTACATGACCGTACCATCCGTACACATGGAGAGAGTAAAACATTGACAAGAGTAAAAAGAAGTACTTAGGGTAACTTATGGGAAGGGAAGGAACTTACCTGGATGGATCAGACTGTTAGGGATAGGAAGAGCGTGCCTTGACAGGCTGGAACAGCTGGAAAGGCACAAGAGCATCTCGGTCCAAGATGCTAGATACTCCGCGCATGTGGAGAAGCTCATTGGCTAGTTCAATGAGCTTTCCTTTCCACATTGCCTCACATGCTTTAGTCTTCTCTGTATTTCGAAAACCCTTGTATGCTCACACTATATATTGTAACTCATGCTCTTAATGAAAGATTAGACAGTTCTTGACACTAAAACACTCTCTTAGACTCAAAGGCTCTCAATCATGATCATACACTAAACTCTTAGCTAAACTCGTTCTAAATCACCTCTAGACTCTTTCTAATCTCTTTCTTCCTTATATCAAACTCAGATCTCTAAACTTATATGGTATCAGAGCCGGTTTACTCATAATCTGGGTTTGGGTTTAGTATAGAACACTCAAAACACATCAGCCACTTAGCTTTCATCCGGGTGATTCTGAAATGGAAAGCAACAAGGCAGTGGTTCCAGTTACTCTCACGGGGGGGTAACTACCTTTTGTGTCTCGTTTGGTGAAGACAGCAGTGGGGAGAAGGGTTTATGGGGACACATCACAGAGTGAAGCCCCAAAAGCTCATTACTTATGAAGGCGACAAGGAGATTGTCGAGTGCGATGAAGAGAAGTGGGAGAGCAAGATGATCAGCTGGTGATGTCTATACTCCAACGGTCTCTTGAAGTGTCTATCCTGGAGGCATACAGCTATGTGAGACAGCAAAGGATCTTTGGGACACGCTAAAGAAGGTTATGTAACATCTCAAACTTGAGCCGTGTGTCTGAAGTGAAACGTGCTATCAACAGCTTGACACAGGAGGACATGGAGTTTACTAAGCACCTTGGGAGGTTCAGAGCCTTGTGGTCTGAACTGGAGATTGCTGAGGCCAGGCACAACCAACCTAGATGAGCTGGCTGAGAGACGCGAGCAGGACAAGGTGGTTTGGGTTGCTGCTCACGCTGAATCCAAGCTACAACAGCCTCATCAAACACATTCTGAGGTCCGGGAAGTTACCTGACCTTGAGAAGTGTGTGCACAAGTTCAGAAGGAGGAAGGTTCTATCGGTCACTTGGAGGGAAAGGAGAGATCACACTTGCAAACCAAGCTGAGGTTCGCAGCAAACCGTGCGAGCTCTAATCAGTATGATGCAAAGAAGTTAACGGGAATTGTGATCATTGCAAGGAGACAAGGTCACAAGAAGAACCAGTGCTGGATCTTGCATCCTCATCTGAAGCCGACAAGTTCTCAAGAGAGAAAGATGGAGAGCCAATGTCTCGTATGCTGGAAGTGAGCCGGAAGTTCAAGTGTGGCTGGGAGCTCAGGCCAAGCTGGAGAGGGAGGGGACACGTGAGCCTGGAGATCGCAAGGCCCCGGTGACTTACACACCTCAGTGAGCCTTCAGAACAACGTGAGAACGAGTACCTAAGGAGATCAGACCTTGACTCCCTCATCAAATGCTAAAGGGGAATGGTAACACACTTGGTACTCTTGGTTACTCCTTTGGTGCATTATATGAATCGTTGTAGTATTGCTAGAGAACCTGATCATTCAAGCATTGTTTATAAACCTACTAGCATACTAGGACAGTCTCATATTGCACACAATCTGTTAAACCATTGGTAGTGATTCAGGAGCATCTCATCATATGATTAGTGTGATACTAGTTTGATTAGAGACAGGAACCTAAAATGGACATGTCATGATTGCAAATGGAGATAAATCCCAATTAGAGGAATTGGCAAGCTAAAAATTGTTTGATAAAGACTCTAAACCATTTTATATGCTGATTCACATCAAAAATCTATTATCTGTAAAAGAAGTTGTACTACAGATCTCAATTGCAATGTTATATTCAGTCCTAATGATGTGAAGTTTCAGGGATATTGAGAGCAGCCAATTGATTGGAAAAGGGAGTACCAAGGGAGATTTATATTTACTGAAGAACTAGCTCTGTTTTGATTACTCTTCATTTACTCTTGCCTTCTATGATGAATAAAAATGCATTGTGGCATGCTAGACTAGGTCATCCCATGTTAGGGCTTTAAACTTAATGTTACCAGGTTGTTGGTATTTGAAAATAAGGATTGTGAAGCTGCATTTTAGGCAAGCATTGTAAAACTGTGTTTCCCATCTCATCTACTGTTTATGACAAGTGCTTTGATCTAATTCACTCAGATGTTTGGACTGCTCCTTGCTTGTCTAGGGATAGTTTTAAATACTTTGTCACATTCATAGATGAAAAATCGAAATACACCTGGATAAACACTTATTCAAACCAAAGATAGGGTGCTTGAGCTTTTAAAAATTTTCAAAATGTATGTGGACTAACCATTTACAATGTCAAGATTAAAATTTGAGATCAGATAATGGTGGGGAATACACTGGTCAAGCCTTCAAGCAACATCTAGCACAACATGGGATACTACACCAAACGAGTTGTCCTTATACTCCTCAGCAAAATGGAGTGGCTGAGAGAAAAGATAGGCATCTCATGGAGGTTGGCAAGGTCAATGATGTTTCAAGCAAATGTCCCTAGGAGGTTGGAGTGATGCTGTGGCTACATCTTGTATCTAATCAACCGATCCCAACTAAG
>NW_026016806.1:82500-87350 GCF_020379485.1 Brassica napus | reverse complement strand
ATGCCTAGGGCTGGACTGCCTGGCAAGAGCCGGATGCTCTCAGCTGGTGTGCTGGACGTTTTTTTAGCCAGTCACCCACATAGATTTCATTCTATATTTACTAACCTCCTTTAGGTTTAGTATAAGCACAAGGAATTTCTTTATAAATTCTCATAAGTATATGGACTGTTATTGGATTGTCTTTTACACAACTCCAAAATCAATGATCATGTGTGATCAATTTCTTTTACATACTATATGCAGCTGCTTTTATTTCAGTCCATGAATCAGCTTAGGAACAAAGCTGTTCTCTTATCTTATCTTATCCAGTGATCCATATGCTGCTTACTACATCAGTATTGTATCTATTTCTTTCTTTATGACCAGACTGTTTAATATCGAAAATCTGTAGCAGCAATCACCACATAGGATTTTATCTCCTTATAATCTGTTCCTTTGATCTCTGTGAGTACCTTGTGTATCAAGCTATGATCTAATGCTGTTAGTAGGAAGACATGAACACTCAAGACCACGTGATCATGTGTCTCTCTCTCACGGTTTCTTTATCTCACAAGATCCATCTATTTCACTGGTTTATCGGATGGCGTTTTCTGTATATGTATATGGCCAATACGCTCATCTCTCTTTAGATACTTTGAACCTCCACGTCTATCTTTTCTATTCTTTATAATCTTTATGATTCTATGATTGTATGATGAGTACTCATTCGTGGGTTCATGATCCTCGCTTATCTCTTTATGTTCAAGTGCTATTTCTTATGCATCTTTATATAACATTCATGTGTTGTGTGTCGACACTTTCATGTGGTTCCATTATGTTCCAGACATGATCTGATCACTTTGAGATTTCATTATCCAGGACCTTGTTACCTAGTAGCTTGCGTCCCAAGCCACTTGGTTTGGTACCTTAGATGTTAGCTGGCCAGCCTTATCTCTCAGTGTCTGGTATGGTTTCTCTTATCATGACCTCGGATCTGTCTATGCACCTTTCTCTTCTCTTTCTATCCGAGGTTCCTTATCTTTGGAACACTTGGTCTATCTTGTATAGACTCAGTAGCAACTTGATTATGTCTCTTCTAGGACGTTTCATTTGGTGCTAAGCTGGTTATGACTTAGTCATTCTTTTCGGGTCAGTGTCTGGCATCTCGATTAGCTTCTCAATTAGATAGCTTTGTATAATCTTTCTTTGGACGTCTTATATCATATTCTCTAGTCCGAGGATCTTGCCAAGACAATGGTGGTTAAAACCATTCTTATCATTCCTTTACTCTTTCTTTATCCAGCTTATAAACTTTCTCCTTTAATGTTTGGATAGTCGGATCCCTGCAATCCGTACCTGGCCTCATCTTAATCAATCACCCATGTTTTGGCTCAAGCTTTCTTTGAATTCGTGGAGAAAGTCATACTCCTATCCAACATATATTCCCAATCCTCTTTTGAGGTTCCATCTTAGACGGCACACATATGTATGTGGTGGTTTATTCAAAATCTCTTAAGATGGTTTGTCTGGTTTTAATGACCCGTATTCATTCTTTAGATGGGAATATCTATGCTCACTTATATGGCCTGATGCATATGATCTTATTTATCATTCTACACATGTAAATTCATTATGTCCCCAAGCTTGTAGGTAATGGCCGAACCTTTTATAGGTAATGGCCTCTCTGGCCGGTTATGGCCTTTGCGGCCAGGCCGTTGTCTCTCATGGTCTCTTCGGCCTCTTTGGCCGAGTCATGGATTGTGTGCGGCCAGCCTGCACTATTCAGACAAGTCACGGCCAAGTCATGGCCAAGTCGTGGCCAAGCCATTTATAGGTGATGCCACTTTGGTTTGGCCGTTTGTATCATGGCCTCTCTTTGGCCGGGTAATGGCCCTTTATGGCCGAGTAATGGCCAAGCCATATAACATGGTCTTTAGACCATAGTACACGAACTTGTAGTATTGATCATGGGTTTATCCTCTCTCCCCCTCATGACCATACTATAAGGTCGTGGTGCTTTGGGATTATTAAGCCTAATGAGTTTTCCTATGTGTACATGTTTCACAACGTGAGATCTTTACGGGATAACTCGGTGCCTTTACAATTTCTTTGCATCAAGTTTAAACTTTAGGATGGCTAATCCTATCTTGCCATATAGTGTAATTTCGTGGGATATATGATTATAGTCACTACTTCTCTTGCCTCTTTTATCATACTGATCCTTAGCATAGTTTAAATCAGTAGAGATTATGGGTATAGTATTCGATCACTTTCTTTCAAGGTCTTAGGCGATTTTTCTTTCAAAATCTGAAGGAACTTGTTTCCTTCTAGTTTTTCCATTGTTTCTTATTTGGAAACCATTCATTATAACTCAATGGACCACGTTTTCTTGGGTGTGTATAATGCCTTATAGGCAAATGCCTTAGCCATAGTTTCTTACTAGGCTTTCTATACCTTTCATGATTTCTTACTCGGTTTTATGCCCTTTAGGCAACACTTTAAAACATTCATATTTCAAGTAAGATCAGGCAAGATTCAATAAACTTAAGACCAATTCTATTTATATATAAAAATCGTGAATGATCCATAGGTTAAAGTAAACACAATTGCAATCATAAAGCAATAAGACTAGTCGTATCGAAAATTTGGTCTTTGTCATGGCTGCTACTCCGGCTGGTCTAGCATCACTGATTTTTTATCAGGAGCTTGTTGTTTGCCTCGGCCAGAAGCAGACATGCGATCAGATCAGTATAAGTCGCGAAGCCTTTTATTCTATACTGTTGCAGTATGACTTTCGACACATGGAATGTGGAATAGGTCTTCTCTAGTAACTCTTTCTTGGTTACTACTTCACCACAAAGTCTCAGCACCGGGACTGTCTAAACAAGACTGAGTTGTACTCATCCATGACTTTGTAATCCAAGAATCTTAGATTTTCTAGTCATTTCTAGCCTTTGGAAGCAACACCGTTTTCTGGTGGTAATTTCTATGCTGTAAAGCATCCCCAAAGTCTAGTGGATTTTCCATAGTGATGTACTGATCTTTTAGACCTTCAGTGAGATGATGGAATCATGTACCAATTCATTCTCATTGTTTTCCTTGGTGATTGTATCACCAAATCCCTTTTCGATATCTGAGTCACATTGTCATTTAAAATTTAGGTTCACAATGTGGCTCATGCAGCCGCATGATATAGCAAGCTCGGCCACAAACAAGTTCTTACGCATCTATGAAACAATCGATCATAGTGTGAGTCAGGTCACACGGCCATGTTAGTGTGATACAGCAATCTTAGAGATTGGTTCATGATACAATCCGGTTTATATATCAATCCGGATATAAGGCCATACAGCTTTGCAATGTAATGCCTTAGACTTTCACGATTATTATGTGATACAACGATCTTAAGGATCGGATCATGATGCAGTCCGGGTCATGTGACTATCCGGATGCTAGGCTATACAGCCACTTAGATATGTATTAAGCCAAACGGCTTTAATCTTAATCAAGGGCACAAGGCCACATGTGTGTGCAATGCATTAGACCTTACGGTCGTCCAATATGATTCATGACAAAACACAATGCCACACAATACATATCAAGTTTACCAATTTCAAGGTTGGTAATGTTTCAACTAGATTTTAGAATCAATCAATCTAGCAACCTAACTCTCAAAAATTATTTTAAACTTTCAATCTTTTAAGACTTTTATTAGATTTAGATTTCAAAACCTTTTAGGAAATCAAAACGAGATTTAGGATCTTCAAACTTTCAAGTAGCCGATTAAGGGTTTCAAGGCTTTAAGGATTTCGAATTTAGAGATTAGATCTATCAATCAATCTATCAATCCTAAACCTCAATCAATCAAGATTTCAATCAAGCAAGAACACTTTTAAAATCGGATTCTAGCTTTTAAGGTTTAGGGTTTTGATTCCAGATTTAGGGTTTCTTATAATTTAAATCAGAAACAATAAAACAATCAAACATGTTCTAGTTGGAATCGATTTCAATCTAGTGATTATGAGATGATCATTTTAATTCCTATTAATTTTAGGGTTTGATCAAGAACTCTTAGGGTTTTAGGTTTGATCACTAGGTTCTCAGATTAATCGGTATACCTCTGTTTGTAGGGTTGAACCGGACCACCAAGATGGACGGATAAACCTCGGACGCGTGTTGGACGGACGCTGCCTCCTATCGGGTCGCGAGTTGCTTCCTTTGCGAGCTGGTTGATTGGGAACTCGAGCTGGCTGTGATATGAACTGGAAGCTGAGGTCGTCTAAGATCAGGAACACCTTATGGCTGGAGCTGATCGGATGCTGACGAGCTGGAACGCGAGCTAGGACGAATTAGGGTTCGTCGGGATTAGATCTTTGCACCAACTCCTCTCAGCTCATGAAAAAATAAACAAGGAGTATTAGATTACATGAACACCATAATCTGAACAAGATATCATCAAACTACTAAGGTATGATAAACTTATCTTTCATAGGATCTGAAATTGGCTAGAAAATCTTGTAGGTTCGGATTAGGGTTCCAAAGAACTAAGTCGGCGCCGTGTATTGTTTCTGCGAGTGAGGGCGCGTCTGAGATCGGATCGACGAACGGTTTGCGCTGATAGATTCATCTCGTCAAGGGCTTCAATTTGATATGTGGCTCGTCGTCTGGCTCGTCGGGGTTCGAGAGATCGATTGATTTGAAGTTCCGCCTGATTTAGGGTTTATGTGTGACGGATTTTAGTTTATGGTTTTGTCTCAGGGTCTAGAGACTATCGTGCTGATAACGTGTTGTAAAAGAAGGGTTTGAGACTGAATATTTCGTGCTCTATTATTAATCAACAAAGGGGTTCCTTATATAAGGATTACAAGATA
>NW_026016806.1:70000-72500 GCF_020379485.1 Brassica napus | reverse complement strand
TGGCCAGACTTATTAAAAATCGAAATGTAGTTGCATCCACCACAGGGGAGTATGTCTCCTCATAATCGATTCCTGGTATTTGTGAGAATCCTTGTGCTACAAGCCGTGCTTTGTATCTTACAATAACACCATGTTCATTTCTCTTCCTCACAAATACCCACTTATATCCCACTGGTTTAACATTATAAGGTGTCCGGATAATCGATCCAAAGACATTCCTTTTCTTAAATGATTCTAACTCCACGTTTATGGCTTCTTTCCATTTGAGCCAATCTGATCTTTGAGTGCACTCTAGTATAGACGTGGGTTCATGATCCTCATCTAAGTCCATCACATCAAGGGCTACTTGGTATGCAAATATATCATTGATGTCGACATCTTTCCGGTTCCATCTTGTCCCAGACATTAAATAATTAATTGAGATCTCATCATTAGCACCTTCAGTACCATGAGGCTCGGCGTCCCGAGTCTCATTGGTTGGTACCTTAGGCATGGCCATTTCGGCCTTGTCTGGACAATCTATGACCTCGGTTTCTTTTGCACCTTTCTTTAGTTTCCGAGGTCTTTTATCTTTGGAACCAATTGGTCTACCACGCTTAAGACGTGCTTTAGACTCTGTAGCCACTTGATTGTGTCCATCTTGGACATCAATACTTATTGGTGCATTACAAGCTGGTATATAGGACTTAGTCACTCTTTTCGGGTCAGCAAAGGAATCAGGCAATTGATTAGCTAGCTTTTGCATATGAATTATTTTCTGGACTTCTAAATCACATGATTGAGTCCGAGGATCTTGCCATGATAAGGATGTTTGATTCCATACAATTTCTTTGCCCAGCTTGTTATTTTCTCCCCCTAATGTTGGGTACTCTGATTCATCAAAATGACAATCAGCATATCTGGCCTTAAATAAATCTCCAGTAGTAGGCTCAAGATATTTAATAATGGTTGGAGAATCAAAACCAACATATATTCCCATCCTCCTTTGAGGTCCCATTTTTGTTCTCTGTGGTGGTGCAATAGGGACGTACACAGAACATCCAAATGTTTTGATATGGGATACGTCTGGCTCATGACCCGAGAGTAATTGGGATGGAGAATATTTATGTTCACTGGATGGCCTTATGCGTATTAATTCAGCAGCATGTAATACCGCATGTCCCCAAGCTGATACTGGTAGCTTCGACCTCATGAGTAATGGTCGAGCAATCAACTGGATTCTTTTAATGAAGGATTCGGCCAATCCGTTCTGTGTATGTACATGTGCCACGGAGTGTTCCACACTTACCCCCATGGACATACAGTAATCATTAAAAGCTTGGGAACTGAATTCACTTGCATTGTCAAGACGTATAGTCTTTAGTGGAAAATCTGGAAAATGGGCTCGCAGTCTTATGATCTGTGCCAATAGTCTTGCCAATGCTAAGTTTCTAGATGATAATAGACAAACATGCGACCATCTGGTCGATGCGTCAATGAGGACCATAAAATATCGAAATGTCCCACAAGGTGGGTGTATTGGTCCACATATATCACCATGTATTCTTTCCAGAAAGTTTAATGTTTCCTTACTCACCTTTCCAGGTGATGGCCTTATTATTAATTTCCCTTGTGAGCATGGAATACATGTAATGCTCATAGGGATAGTTATCCTATCTTTCAAGGAATGGCCAGTTGAGCTCGAGATTATTTTGCGCATCATGGATCTGCCAGGATGGCCAAGCCTTTCATGCCATTGTTTAAAGGCTTCTCTGAACTCATTAGGAATTGAAGTGTTAGCCTCACTCGATTTTATATTGGCACAATAGAGGCCTATTGATATAGCAGGGATAGTCTCTAGGACTTTCTTATGGCCTTGGGCATTTTCATAAATCAAGAGGAATTCTTTCTTTCCCTCGCCCCTAGTTTCAACATGTAGATCATTCATGCGAATGTCTTTGAAACTTAACAGATTTCTCTTTGATTTAGGAGAATATAATGCATTAGAGATTTCTAAATGCGTGCCTTTAGGCATCACTAAGTGAGCCGGGCCATGGCCTTCAATAAGGCTGGCCGGTCCTGCTATAGTATTATTTTGGCACTCTTTAAAATGAGGTTAACAAAATATCTTTTGTCTTTTAATATAGTGTGACTTGATCCACTATCCACTACTAGCTGGTTCTTGTCTTCTTTCATTTCTGAAAATAGACAAGAGTCAACACCTTAGATATTACTTAAGGTTTAAAGTATGTTTTAATGGCTTTGTTTTATGTTCTTAATAATTTCAACTTTGTATAAGGCATATATAAAGTAAAAACTTTATTTCATAAATAGAATTGCCAAAGTCATAGAACAAAAGACATAAAGCCAAATCAAGAATTCAAAATGCAAAGACAAAAGCAATATGATATCGAAATCTTCATATTCAGCCACTTGTAAGGAGGTCTGAAGTCTCAAAGTCCTCATGATCATCTTTGTCATGGGCTTGATCATCCTCATGGTCCAGATCATTCTCATCATC
>NW_026016806.1:40000-45000 GCF_020379485.1 Brassica napus | reverse complement strand
TGGCCGTCCCAACGATCCTATTCAGGATCGGGGATGCGACAAGTCTCCCCCACTTGCAAGGGATTCGTCCTCGAATCCGAATCAAGTGCATCCTCGTCCATGAACTGGTTGAACCACTCAGGATAGTCGGCTTTCATTCTAGCCTCGGTCTCCCAAGTGATTTCCTCACGTCCACTACAATCCCAAACGATCTTGACCATCTGTATTGTTTTCTTTCTCATTGCTTTTTCCATCCTATCTAAGATTCGAACCGGCCTCGTTTCTAAGGTCAAGTTCGTACCCAGATCAGAAGGAATTTCTGGTACAATGACATCTTGATCCGTTAGACATTTCTTGAGTTGGGAGACATGGAACACGTTGTGGAATGCATCCATTGCTGTCGGCAAATCCAACTTGTATGCCACCTTACCAACCCGTTCAATAATCTTGAATGGACCTAAGTATCTCGGGTCGAGTTTCCTTCTCCCGGAAATTCTCACCCGTCCCTTGAAGGTTATCATCTTGAGGTATACCAAGTCATCGACCGCGAACTCCAGATCCTTTCTCCTTTTGTCTGCGTAGTTCTTGGCTCGATCTTGTGCCTCTTTCATCTTTTCCTTCAAGAATTTTATCTTTTCAGTTGTTTCTTCGACTATCTCTGGACCAATCATGCTACGCTCCCCCACTTGGGTCCAGCATAACGGGGTCCTGCACGGCCGTCCATACAGAGCTTCATATGGCGACATGCCAATGCTCCTATGGAAGCTATTGTTGTAGGCAAATTCCACTAAGGGTAAATGCCTTTCCCAGGAGTCACCCCAGTCCAAGACACATGCTCGCAACATATCTTCCAATGTCTGGATCGTCCGTTCAGATTGTCCATCCGTTTGTGGGTGATAGGCAGTACTCATGTTCACTCTAGTTCCTAAAGCCTTTTGGAAAGCTCGCCAGAAATAAGATGTGAACCTTGGGTCCCTATCTGATACAATGCTTGCCGGAACACCATGCAGTCGGACGATTTCGTCTATGTACTTGCGTACGATCTGATCGACCCCGTCCGTCTTCTGGATGGCCAGAAAGTGTGCTGATTTGGTTAGGCGATCCACCACAACCCAAACCGCGTCTTTCTTATTCCTGGTGGTAGGGAAACCAGTCACAAAATCCATTGTGATGTGGTCCCATTTCCATTCTGGAATAGGCAAGTTTTGTAGTAAGCCACTAGGCACTTGATGTTCTGCTTTAATGAGTTGGCAAGTGGAACACTTCGCCACCCATTCGGCAACATCTGCCTTCATACGGATCCAATGATAGAACTTCTTAAGGTTTTGATACATCTTGGTAGCACCAGGATGAACCGAAAACCTAGACTTGTGAGCTTCGCTCATAATCTCTTCCTTAAGACTTCTATCATTAGGAACACTGATCCGACCATTGACTAGGATGGTACCATCCTTCGCAGTCTGGTACTCCGTCCTGTCATTTTGAGCAACCTTCTGGAGGTTCTCGTCCTGACCTTGGGCTAAACGAATTCGAGTAAACAGGTCGGCTTGGTTAACCGCCTCCAACCCTAATGATTCGGTCGCCTTGGTCAGCACGTTCAGCCGTAGAGCTCGGACCATACCGTCTAGGTCGTCCGCCTCTCGTTCAGCCGATACATCAACCCTTCTCCGGCTCAAAGCGTCTGCTACCAGATTAGCTTTTCCCGGATAATAAGTGATGTCTAGATCGTAGTCAGCTACGAATTCCATCCACCTCCTCTGCCTTAAGTTTAACTCAGGCTGGGTGAAAATATACTTCAGACTTTTATGGTCCGTATGTATCTGAACCTTGGCACCATACAAGTATGAGCGCCAAATCTTTAAGGCGAATACTACCGCAGCCATTTCTAGATCATGGGTGGGGTAGTTTCCCTCATGTTTTCTCAACTGCCTTGACGCGTAGGCGATGACCTTCCCATGCTGGGTCAATACGCAACCTAGTCCAGTGATAGACGCGTCCGTATAAACCACATATGGTTGATCAGCCTCCGGAAGAACCAGGATGGGTGCGCTAGTCAACATGTCTTTAAGTGCGGAGAAACATCCCTCACACTCTTCAGACCATGTGAACTTGACGTCCTTCCCAGTCAACCGTGTCATAGGCTGTGCCAAGCTTGCGAATCCTTTCACAAACTTTCTATAGTAACCTGCCAGCCCTAAGAAGCTCCTGACTTCCGTGGCACTGCGTGGTCGGGGCCAATCCTTGATTGCCCTGATCTTCTCTGGATCCACTGAGATGCCTTGGTCGGACACAATATGGCCGAGGAACCCAATACTCTTCTGCCAAAAACTGCATTTACTGAGTTTAGCATAAAGTTTGTGTTCTCGTAATCGTTCCAGCACGGCTCTCAAGTGTTTCCGATGAGATTCCTCATCCTTAGAATAAATTAGGATATCATCAATGAATATGATCACAAACTCATCCAAGAAATCTTGGAACACGCTGTTCATCATTCTCATGAATGCAGCAGGTGCATTGGTCAGACCGAACGGCATCACTACGAACTCGTAATGACCGTACCTGGTCCTAAATGCCGTCTTCCTAATATCATTTGGCTCCAAAGGAATCTGATGATACCCTGAGGCCAAATCGATCTTAGAAAACCACTTGGCTCCTTTGAGTTGATCCAACAGTTCGTCTATCCTGGGCAACGGGTACTTGTTTTTCACAGTAACCCTGTTCAACCCCCGATAGTCGATGCACAGACGCATGCTACCATCCTTCTTTTTCACAAAAAGGACTGGTGCACCCCAAGGGGAGCTACTTGGCCGTATGAACCCCTTGTCCAGCAATTCTTCTAATTGCTTCTTTAGCTCGGCCATCTCGGCTGGAGCCATTCGATACGGACTCTTGGACAGCGGAGCTGTCCCTGGCTCTAGTTCAATCGTAAATGGTTCCGACCTATCAGGGGGGACACCCTGTGGCGACTGGAACACATCTGGGAACTTCGACACCAACGAGTCCTCTGAAAGGTCTTTCAGACAGACAGAACTGCCCGGCTCTGTAGTTGTAATTGTAGCCAAAAAGGACTGACAACCCTGTTCCAGCATCCGAATCGCTCGAACTGCTGAAACCACCACTTTCTCTTGAGCTGGACACAGACATTGGTACTGGATCGGTTGAAGCCCAGTCTCCAATTGCACACGACCTCTATGGCAATCGAGAGTGGCCCGATACTTTCCCAACCAGTCCATACCTAGGATCACTTCATGATTCTTTAGGTGGACACAGACCAAATTCACAGGGAATACCTTTCCCTGAATTGACACTGGGATATTTGACACGAGACCTAGTGAGTTCATGGCTTGCCCTCCGGCTGCCCTCACTATCCCAAAATTATCTCCAGCGTCCAGACAGAACATACCCTTTCCGACCAGTCCCGGACTCACAAAACTATGCGTAGCCCCTGTGTCGAAAAGTACGTGGGTTTCCACACCACCAACCATGAGGGTTCCTATCAGAGACCCCCATCAGAATCCCCTAGACATTCTAGGTTCCAGACCAAGCATTTCTACTTGAGTGTAAAAAAATAAATTTAGAAATTACCAGAAATCGAATCAAACGATCCAGATGCGCCTTCGTCGCGGGACAGCTCGTACACCCTCGGTGTTGTGGTCGGCCTGTTCTGGGTCGACTTGCCTGTGTCTCCACGACCCTTCCCTTGTCCTCCTTGCAGCTTAGGACAGTCCGACTTGTAGTGTCCCGTCTTGCCACATAGGAAGCAAGTCACGGAGCCGCTGCCACTGGACTGGTCTGAGAATCGGTTTGGACGAGTGCAAGTTTGAATCGTATGATCCATACTGCCACATCGTACACAAGCCCCCATGGCCTTCCAGCACTCACCGGGATGATTCTTACCACACTTGGAACATTCAGGTCGGCCCCCAGAGGTCTTACCTCCGTCCACCTGGTCCCACTTTCTCTTTTTATCGTTTGTCTTGCCCGACGAGCCAGGCTGTGGCTTAGCCTTAAGCTTAGCTTCTTCAGCCAAGTTAGACTCCAGCAAAGCCACTCGTTCAACCAGTTCTCCGACGGTGTTGAAGGTGCGGATTGAGCAGTGGGTTTTCAGTTCCGGCCTTAGACCTCGGATGAACCTACGAACCTGGACTGCCTCATCCTCCAGCTCCCTTCCAACGAACCGTCTGAGTCGGTTGAACTCCTCTTCGTACTCCCGTACGGACCTGCGACCTTGGACCAAATCTAGAAACTTAGTTTCCAGTCGGTCCCAAGCCTCAGCAGGAAAGTATTTGCGGTTGAACTCAACTTCAAACTCCGCAAAACTTTCGAGACTTCCATTGGTGCGCTTGTCCACTGCAAGCCACCAATTATGCGCGTCCCCTTCTAGGAAGTGAACCGCAATGTCTCTTCTGTAATCCTCTGGACAGCGAGTTGATTGAAAGTTTCGGAGCATCCTACTCCTCCACTCGTCTGCCACAATGGGGTCGGTGCTACCTGAGAAATGCTTCGTACCCAATCTGGATAGATGTTGAAGCAGACTCAGATAATCAACCTTTCTTACAGATTTTTCCGGTGGATCGATCTCGATCACCTCAACCGCGTCCACAGCTGGACCAGTAGCAATAGGTGTAGCCGTAGCTACAGGTGTAGCTTGACCAACTGACGAATTCACTAATGGCGTGAATAGTTGAGTCATAGCCGCCACCTGGTTACCCATCACCTTCATGGCCTCTATTAAGTCCTTCTTGGACAGTGCCGCGGGCGCATTAGCCGTACCATCGGCCACTTCCTCACGCTGGTCACCGTCACGGTTAGCGTTCGAGGATTCCACTTCCTCTTCATCACCTTCCTGATGTTGCTGACCGTCCTGTTGCGTCCCGGTAAGGTTAGCTGGATCAGACGGTAACATACCTCCAGTGTTAGTCTCAACCGGATCGGTTGGTAACTCGGACAGACCAGCTCCGTCCGCAGCCCCTCGACTAGATTGACCAGCCGTTTTCTTACTCCTTCGGGTCTTTCCCGAT
>NW_026016806.1:5000-7500 GCF_020379485.1 Brassica napus | reverse complement strand
CATAATGGTCGAGATAGCTACTCAACCGGCCGTAGGGGAAACCACAATAACCGTGGTCGTGGTTCCAATTACGGTCGGGGCCGAGGGAGTTATGGCCGTGGACGAGGTGGTATATCCAAACCATCTTACACGTCCAAGTCCTTATGTCACAGATGCGGGATGGACAATCATTGGGCCAAGAACTGCAGAACTCCAAAGCACTTGTGCGAACTCTATCAAGAGAGTATCAAGAACAAGAACCCGGAGGCAAACATGATCCAAGAAAACGGTCATGATGACAAAGGATATGGGTATGATGCTGATGATGAATCCGACAGAGACAACAAGGATGATCAAATGGATTTTGAAACTTCTGATTGTCTAAAGGACTAGTTTTTCGAATCACATTGTCTTATTGCTTTATGTCTTTGATTTGGTGTTTTTATTTTATGAAATGACATTTATAATAAAAGTTTTACAAAGTCTCTAAAGTCTAGTAAATTTTACTTATAGAAATGAGTGATGAGATGAGTATACTTGTGGTGGATAGTGGCACAAGTCATACGATCCTTAGAGACAAAAGGTATTTCATGAATCTCACAATGCAAAGTGCAAAGGTACAAACCATTGCGGGTGAGGCCAGCCTGATTGAAGGTCACGGCCAGGCCTATGTGATGATGCCCAAAGGCACTCACCTAGAGATCAAAACCGCCTTGTATTCCCCAAGCTCTAGAAGAAGCTTATTGAGTTTCAAGGACATAAGGTTGAACGGTTTTCACCTTGAAACATGGGAAGAAGGAAACAAAGAATTCCTTAACATAACTTTGATCACCAAAGGCAATAAAAAGATCCTAGAGACCATGCCCGCAATGTCCACTGGTCTTTACTATGCAAGGATCAGTATGGTCGAGGCAAATACCTCAGAGCTATTCACTTTATGGCATAACCGGCTTGGCCATCCCGGAACAGGAATGATGCGAAAACTAATGATGAATTCATTAGGGCACACGTTTAAAGGAGTGATCCCACGAAATCTCACATGTGCTGCATGTGCACAAGGGAAACTCATAACTAGGCCATCACCAGCCAAGGTTAATAAAGAAACCTTGAACTTTCTGGAAAGGATCCAAGGGGACATATGCGGACCAATACACCCACCGTGTGGGACGTTTAGATATTTCATGGTCCTCATTGATGCATCGACCAGATGGTCGCATGTATGTCTGTTGTCCACTCGGAACCTAGCCTTTGCACGGCTGCTTGCTCAGATGATAAGGCTGAGAGCACATTTTCCAGACTTTCCACTCAAGACTATACGTCTAGACAATGCTGGTGAGTTCACGTCCCAGGCGTTTAATGAATACTGTATGTCCATGGGGGTAAAAGTAGAACACTCCGTGGCACATGTCCATACACAGAACGGCTTGGCCGAATCTTTCATTAAACGTATCCAGCTGATAGCCCGTCCATTACTTATGAAGTCTAAACTTCCGGTATCAGCATGGGGACATGCGGTTTTACATGCTACGGAACTGATTCGCATCAGGCCATCTAGTGAGCATAGATATTCACCATCCCAATTACTTACGGGTCATGAGCCAGACGTGTCCCACATCAAAACATTTGGATGTGCCGTCTACGTTCCAATTGCTCCACCACAGAGAACTAAGATGGGACCGCAGAGGAGGATGGGAATATACGTAGGATATGAATCCCCAAGTATTATAAAGTATCTTGAGCCAACAACCGGTGATTTGTTTAAGGCCAGATACGAAGACTCACAGTTTGATGAGTCCACATATCCGTCCTTAGGGGGAGATAACAGCCGGTTGATAACAAAAGAAATAGAATGGTTTAGACCATCGACATCTTGGCAAGATCCTCGGACTAAAGATTGTGATTTAGAAGTCCAGAAGATAATACATCTTCAAGAGCTAGCTAATAAACTGCCAGATACATTTGCTGACCCAAATAGAGTGACAATATCACACATCCCGGCTTGTAATGCACCTGTAAGATTAGACGTCCAAGATGGACAATGTCAAGTGGCTACAGAGTCTAAGCAACGTCTAAAACGTGGCAGACCAATTGGTTCCAAAGACAAACAGCCTCGGAAATCCAAGAAAGGTGCTGGATCCGAGAGCATTAAGAAAACCGTCCAGGACATAGATGGAACGGTCGAGCCGACCATGACGGTCGAGCCGAGTGAACCGTCCATACCCGATGATCCGGTCGTTCCTCCAAGTGAGGTCCGGGACGCTGGACTTCACGGGACACCAGAACCGGACAATCAAGAGATCTCTATAAACCATGTGATGTCTGGAAAACAATGGAACAGAAAAGATATCAACGTTGATGATTTATTTGCATACAAGGTAGCACTTGAGATCATGGATAAAGATGAGGATCTAGAACCCACGTCCATACAAGAATGCATGCTAAGATCGGATTGGATCAAATGGAAACAAGCTATAAACGTGGAGTTAGAATCATTAAGAAAGAGAGGCGTTTTTGGCCCTAT
>NW_026016805.1:0-72775 GCF_020379485.1 Brassica napus | reverse complement strand
CCTGACCGTACAAGGCCGTACAAGGCCGTACGGTCCGTACACATTCTGATAAGTGAAACCTCGACCACAACGGTCACAAGGAAGTTACCCGAGTAACTCATGTGGAAAGGAGAGGCCTTGGCTGAGGATCAGACCGTTGGAGGATAAGAAGAGGCGCGGCTTGACAGGCTGGCACAGCTGAAAGGCAAGAGCATCTTGGTCCAAGATGCCATATACTCCACAGCATGTGGAGAAGCTGATTGGCCGGTCTAAAGAAAGCTTATCCTCTCCTTGTTGACTTCACATGCTTAGGCTTAGCTCTTGATTTCGAAAACCCTTATGATCTCACACATATATTGTAACTCTTGTCATTAATAATAAGATACACAGTTCTGAGGTATCTCTCTAGTTTATACTCTCTTAATCATGATTCTAGTCTAATCTCTCATAATCTCTCATTAGGTTCCTTAATCTCTCTAATCATTTCATTCTCTTAATCTTTCACAGCTTGCCCACAAGCTGATGGAGTTCTTCCTTTCCTCTTCTCAGGTCTGTGTTAGTCTCTTGACTCCACAAACCTTCTTCAGATCGATCTACTCCCATGAGCTGCTTCAATCCCACATCTTGTAGGGTTTTCTTGAACAACTCTATCTACATACCTCAGACTCCACGCCTGACCTGCTGCTATAGCCATTCTTCTTAAAGGCTTCCCCTTTTTATGACTACTCCACAACACACAGCTCCTCAACACTGCCTTTGCCCATCTTGACCAACTTCCACCAGTTTCCTCTTCAAGCTTCAATGGAATACTAGATCTGTGCTTCATCTCCATGACTAGGTTGTTTGTTTCCATCAGAAAGATCCAAACGAGGCCTAGTGAGAAGAACATAACCCAGACTCACCAAGAACACTCAAGAACACCAAAAACACTAAGAACACTCAAGAAAGACCCAGATTTGCGAAAAATAAATCACCACACTCACCCCCTTTGAGCAACCTGGCTCTGATACCATATCCCCTTTTGTGTTTTTAGAGTGTGTTAATAATAATCAGAGAAGATTAGAGTAAAGATTAGAGAGAATAGAGAGATTCTAGAGAGAGAGAGACTCAAAACTCTATTATTGATTAATGATTCAGATACAAGATATATATGAAGAGATAAGGCTGAATAAAGTGTATTTCGAAATCCATAAGCATGTGGAGTCAATGGACAGGCTGGAACTCCTTTTGAAATGCTTGGCTGTGTCCATGTGCTACATACTATAAGGATTGTATTGTCTCTTGCTGTGAACCTTGAGTGGGAGCTTGGCAGATGGATGTGAAGAATGCCTTTCTTCAAGGAGAGCTAGAGGATGAAGAAGTATATATGCATCCACCACCAGGCCTAGAGCATTTTGTGAAACCTGGAAATGTATTGAGACTCAAGAAGGCTATCTATGGATTGAAGCAATCTCCTAGAGCATGGTACAACAAATTGAGCACTACCTTAAACGGACGGGGGTTCAAGAAGTCTGAACTAGATCACACTCTATTCACTCTCACTACACCCTCAGGTATCATTTGCCTACTTGTATATGTTGATGACATTATAATAACAGGTAGTGATAAGGCTGGTAATAAAGGCCACAAAGGAGTTTTTGAAATCTGTATTGAAATCAAAGACTTAGGAGAAATGAAATACTTCCTTGGAATTGAGTTGTGTAGATCTAAGGAAGGATTGTTCATTTCCCAAAGGAAGTATACACTTGATCTTTTGAAAGATGCAGGTATACAAGGAGATAAGACAGCAAAGATGCCCCTTGAAGATGGATACAAGATTCCACGTGAGGGGGAGGAGGTTGAAGATAGCAAGGCCTTTCATGATCCAAGCTATACAGGAAGCTGGTAGGGAAGCTCATCTATCTCACTATCACAAGACCAGACATATGCTTTGCTGTGAATCAAGTGAGCCAGCATATGCAAGTCCCAAAGGAACATCACAGCGCTGGCGCATGGTGGAGAGACTTCTCTTGTATCTGAACGGGACATCAAGCCTTGGAGTATGGATGGGATGCAACAGAGTACTGAAGTGGTGGGATATTGTGACGCTGATTGGGCTGGAGATAGAGCAGACAGAAGATCAACCACCGGCTATTGTACAATCATTGGAGGCAACTTGGTGACTTGGAAGAGCAAGAAGCAGAAGGTGGTATCGTGTTCAAGTGTTGTAGCTGAGTATAGAGCAATGCTGAAGCTACAAATGAGTTGGTATGGATTAAAGGGATCTTGAAGCATTTGGAGATAGAGCAAGTGACTCCAATGACTATGCACTGTGATAATCAAGCGGCTATACACATTGCAACCAACTCAGTCTTCCATGAGAGAACCAAGCACATTGAAGTTGATGTCACAAGGTGAGGCAGATGATTGTCTTGGGAGTAATCCTGCCATGCTATACGAGGAGTGAGGATCAACTTGCGGATGTGTTCACCAAGGCAGCAAGACAAAAGACTATGGAGTCCATTCACATCAGATTGGGACTCATAGATCTTACACCACGGAGCTGATCCCCTTAGCCATGAGCTCTTCACTCTTTTTCCCTCATCAAAGTTTTGTCCCAATGGGTTTCTTTGGTGAGGTTTTTAATGTGGAAGATCTCATGTTGTTCCAAGCTTAACTAAGTTACTAAGTTAAGCTTGAGGGGGAGTGTTGAAATGAGTTGAACAATATATGAGAAGATAGCTTAAGAGTTGGGAATGAGATAATGTGAAGGCAAAGAGAAGGAAAGCTTGGGAGTGATCAGACCGTACAAGGCCGTACAGGCCGTACCATCCGTACGGTCCGGATCAATCCACCACTCGACCAAGAGGAGAAGTTACCGCGTGAAAGAAGTAAACGGCCAAAGGAGTTTTACCTTAGGGGAGATGACCGTTTGGATGGATAGAGTGACTGAGCCTTATCCACACAGGCTGGAACAGGCTGTAAAGGCAAAAGGAACCTGGTCCAAGATGCCAAAAACGTGTGACAGCTCCCATGGATCAAGTTTGAATTAAAGCAACCTTATCCTTGACCTCACATGCTTAGTCTCTCTGAAACCCTTGTATCTGATCCTATATATTGTAAACTCTGTCTTGATTAATAAAAAACCACGAGTTTATGAGTATCTCTCTCTAGTCATCATGATAATCTCATACACTTTCTCTTAAACACTCTAATCTCTCTTGAATCTCTCTTAGACTTCTCAATACCTTTCTTATTCTCTAAAATAATATGGTTGGTATCAGAGCTTGGCAACAGGAGCAAAGGTATCAATGTAGTCTTCCCATATGTTTGAGTGTATCCTCTAGCCACCAATCTTGTCTTCTTCCTCTCAATGGTTCCATCAGGTAGATACTTGATAGTGAATATCCACTTGCTTGTTACAGCCTTCTTCCCTTTTGGCAACTCACTTTCAAACCAAGTATCATTCTTTATCATAGCATTAGCTTCATCACCCACTGATTCTTTCCAATCTTCATGTAGCATTGCTTCTTCATATGATCTTGGTACACTACTTCCATCTAAGCTTGTAATGAAAGTGCAATGTTCCTTTGGGTAACTAGCAAAAGAACACACAGCCTGAGAGGGATGCTTCACAGCCTGAGCATTGTAGTACACTCTCGTGTTTACCCAGTTGGAAACATCCTTCTTCAATCGTGTGCTTCTCCTTAATGGAACTGGTACCACCTCCACCACCGTAGGCTGAACTGCTTCCCCTTCTACTTCATCTGGTTCCACTTCTTGAATGACTTCTTCCTCGCTTTGTATCACACCTTGACCATGACTATCTGAGTCTTGATCTTCATGATCTTCAGGCTCAGCTCATTCCCCCTTCATGATCATGGGTGTGATGGTTCTTCAGCTTCATTCTCCTTGGTTGGTTGCTGATCCTGGGACATGTTGATTCCAAGTCCTTCTAGTACACGCCTAAGACTTGTAGCTCTATCAGATGGTTGAGACAAATCTTCAAGATCTTCCCACTTTCTATCTCCATAAAAGCTCTTATCCTCCAAGAACTTAACATCTCTAGACACAAGAACTCTCCTGGCTTCTGAATCATAGCATTTATATCCCTTTTGTGATGTTGAGTAGCCAATGAACATGGCTCTTGTGCTCTTTGCTTCTAGCTTATTCCTTAGCTCCCTGGGTACGAGTACAAAGCACACACATCCAAAGACTCTTAAGTGATCCAGCACAGGTTTGTTTCTGTTTAGAACTTCATAAGGTGCCTGATCCTCCAAGATCTTGGTTGGTATCCTATTGATCAGATAACAAGCCGAGATCACAGCATCACTCCAGAATCTTTTAGGCACACTTGTGTGAAACATCATAGACCTTGCCACCTCCATTAGGTGTCTATTCTTTCTCTCGGCTACACCATTCTGTTGAGGATGTATGGACAACTTGTCTGATGTAGAATCCCATGGTGAGCTAGATGACTCTTGAAAGCATTACCAGTATATTCTCCACCATTATCAGACCTGAAAATCTTAATCTTGGCATTATACTGGTTAGATATATAAGCTTGGAAGTTTTTAATGCATCAAGAACCCTATCCTTTTTTTAATGAGTGTTATCCAGGTGTACTTAGATTTTTCATCTATAAATGTGACAAAGTACTTGTAATTATCTCTAGATAAGCAGGGAGCAGTCCATACATCAGAGAGTGAACAAGATCAAAACACTTATCATAGATAGTAGTAGATCTTTTAAACACAGTCTTACAATGTTTTCCCAAAATACAAGCCTCACAATCATTATTTTTAAACATGACACCTGGTAACATTAAGCTTAAGGCTAAACATGTGGATGTCCTAGCCTAGAGAAGCCATAATGCACCTTTACTTAAAACAGAACTCAGCAAAACAACTAGAAAGGATTAATATCTTCAAGTACATAAAGATCTCCCTTGGTTACTCCTTGTCCAATCAACTATTGCTCTCAATATCCTGAAATGTCACATTGTTAGGACTAAAGATAACATTGCATTGTAGATCATTGGTACATCTTTTAACAGATAAGAGATTAGAAGTGAAATCAGGCATGTAAAATGCTTTAGAGTTCTTATCAAATAGCTTTAAGTCTCCTACACCTTTAATGGGAATTCTATCTCCATTTGCAATCATTACATGTCCATGAGCAGGTTCTATGTTTTAATCAAGCTATCATCACTGATCATGTGATGAGATGCACCAGAGTCAACAATCAATGGTTTTATGCCTCTAGCTAGATGAGTTCTAGGTGATTCATTTCTCAGTTTTAATTCCTCAATGATATCTATCAACCTATTCTCATTCCTAGGCATCATATGAGCAGGTAAGAATAACCAAGAGTGTTTCCGAATGTACCAGACTCCTTAAGAGCTTTGATGAGGGCATCAATGTCAGATTTGCGAATCACTTCATGCTCCAAACTCTTTGCGGCCGTGTAGTGAGTTGCCATTGCCTTTCCTGCGCTTTCACCCACTTGTGCACTTGAGCCTGCTCCTGATGGACCGGACTCACTTGCTTCAGTAGACAGGTTAGCTCTGGCTTCTCGGTCTTTGTTGAATTTGGCCGGCTTGAGATGGGGGTGAAGGATCCAGCATTGGCTCCTCTTGTGTCCCAACTTCTTGCAGTGATCACAATTGCCTCCAAACCTCCTCTCATCACCATACTTCCTCTCATCAGTCTTGTATGCTGCACGGTTAGCTTGTGCTCCTTCCTCAGCCTTGTTGGCTAGAGCTAAGTCTCCCTTGCTTCCAAAGAGACCAAGTGACCCTTCCTCCTTCTGAAGTTGCGCACACACTTCCTCCATAGATGGGAGATTTGGCATCCTCAACATGTGCTTGATCACATCGTTGAATGGAGGATCCAACGTCAACAGCAAACCCAAACACCTGATCCTGCTCCCTCCTCTCCGTGAGTAGCTCTTGATCATTAGTGCTTGGCCTCAACGATTCAAGCTCAGACCACAAGGATCTATACTTGCCCAAATGCTTGGTGAACTCCTCTCCATCTTGTACCAGTGTGTTGATAGCTTTCTTGATCTCATACACACGGCTCAGATTGGTAACGTTCCCAAAAGTCTTTTGGAGTACCTCCCACAGGTGTTTTGGAGTCTCGCAGTAGCTGTAGGCTTCAAGAGATGTTCTTCAAGTGATCCTTGCAGCACAGATAGCACCATCAAGTCATCTTGAATCCACTTCTCCATCAGCAACCGCGAGCTTCTTCCACCTTCTTCTCACTGGCCACTGGTGCTGGGGCTCCATCTGTGATGTGATCCCATAACCCTAGCCTCCCAATGGCTGTCTTCACAAGCCTAGACCACAACAGGTAGTTTCCCCACCCTTGAGTGAAATCGGAACCGAAATAACCTTGTTTTCCTCCCATCTTGATTTGCTTGAACTTTGTTTGAATCTCACAAGAAAGAACGTTATCTGAAGCTGAAGAACACAAGATCTCAATACCACAGCCAACCTGGCTCTGATACCATATGATTTTAGAGAATAAGAAAGGTATTGAGAAGTCTAAGAGAGATTAAGAGGATTAGAGTGTTTAAGAGAAAGTGTATGAGATTATCATGATGAACTAGAGAGAGATACTCATAAACTCGTGGTTTTTATTAATCAAGACAGAGTTTACAATATATAGATCAGATACAAGGGTTTCAGAGAGGACTAAGCATGTGAGGTCAAGGATAAGGTTGCTTTAATTCAACTTGATCCAATGGGAGCTGTCACACGTTTTTGGCATCTTGGACCAGGTTCCTTTTGCCTTTACAGCTGTTCCAGCCTGTGTGGATAAGGCTCAGTCACTCTATCCATCCAAACGGTCATCTCCCCTAAGGTAAAAAACTCCTTGGCCGTTACTTTCACGCGGGGTAACTTCTCCCTCTTGGTCGAGTGGTGGATTGATCCGGACCGTACGGATGGTACGGCCTGTACGGCCTTGTACGGTCTGATCACTCCCAAGCTTTCCTTTCTTTGCCTTCACATTATCTCATTCCCAACTCCTTAAGCTATCTTCTCAATATGTTCAACTCATTTCAACATTCCTCAACTGCTTGCTTATAGTAATAAGCATGTGATCATTATCCTCTCCAAATACCCTTGACGTTTTTACTCTCCAAAGGATGAAGGTAACTTCCCAAGCTCTAACTTAGTTACCTTTATCCAGAAATGGTGAAACTCCAAAGTTACTGTGGTTAATAAAACTCCAAAGCTTACTTGTCTACTTGATTCATCCCCAAAGCTTCATCTCTTCACTTTTGGTTTCATCTCAACATGAAGAAGTTATCCCACTTTCAAATCAGGTGATTCCAGTTTCCCAGTTTGGGAATAGCACAGCTTCTTCGTCGTTCCAATCAACCAGGATGAATCTCTTTGTAAGAAGCTTGATTTGGATACATAAAGTGGTGGAGAAAACCAGGAAGTTGAATAAATCTCATAGGAGTTGGCATGAAGAAGTTATCCCACTTTCAAATCAGGTGATTCCAGTTTCCCAGTTTGGGAATAGCACAGCTTCTTCGTCGTTCCAATCAAACCAGGATGAATCTCTTTGTAAGAAGCTTGATTTGGATACATAAAGTGGTGGAGAATCACCAGGAAGTTGAAAATCTCATAGGAGTTGGCATGAAGAAGTTATCCCACTTTCAAATCAGGTGATTCCAGTTTCCCAGTTTGGGAATAGCACAGCTTCTTCGTCGTTCCAATCAAACCAGGATGAATCTCTTTGTAAGAAGCTTGATTTGGATACATAAAGTGGTGGAGAATCACCAGGAAGTTGAATAAATCTCATAGGAGTTGGCATGAAGAAGTTATCCCACTTTCAAATCAGGTGATTCCAGTTTCCCAGTTTGGGAATAGCACAGCTTCTTCGTCGTTCCAATCAAACCAGGATGAATCTTTTGTAAGAAGCTTGATTTGGATACATAAAGTGGTGGAGAATCACCAGGAAGTTGAATAAATCTCATAGGAGTTGGCATGAAGAAGTTATCCCACTTTCAAATCAGGTGATTCCAGTTTCCCAGTTTGGGAATAGCACAGCTTCTTCGTCGTTCCAATCAAACCAGGATGAATCTCTTTGTAAGAAGCTTGATTTGGATACATAAAGTGGTGGAGAATCACCAGGAAGTTGAATAAATCTCATAGGAGTTGGCATGAAAAAGTTATCCCACTTTCAAATCAGGTGATTCCAGTTTCCCAGTTTGGGAATAGCACAGCTTCTTCGTCGTTCCAATCAAACCAGGATGAATCTCTTTGTAAGAAGCTTGATTTGGATACATAAAGTGGTGGAGAATCACCAGGAAGTTGAATAAATCTCATAGGAGTTGGCATGAAGAAGTTATCCCACTTTCAAATCAGGTGATTCCAGTTTCCCAGTTTGGGAATAGCACAGCTTCTTCGTCGTTCCAATCAAACCAGGATGAATCTCTTTGTAAGAAGCTTGATTTGGATACATAAAGTGGTGGAGAATCACCAGGAAGTTGAATAAATCTCATAGGAGTTGGGATGAAGAAGTTATCCCACTTTCAAATCAGGTGATTCCAGTTTCCCAGTTTGGGAATAGCACAGCTTCTTCGTCGTTCCAATCAAACCAGGATGAATCTCTTTGTAAGAAGCTTGATTTGGATACATAAAGTGGTGGAGAATCACCAGGAAGTTGAATAAATCTCATAGGAGTTGGCATGAAGAAGTTATCCCACTTTCAAATCAGGTGATTCCAGTTTCCCAGTGGGGGAATAGCACAGCTTCTTCGTCGTTCCAATCAAACCAGGATGAATCACTGTGAAGAAGCTTGATTTGGATACATAAAGTGGTGGAGAATCACCAGGAAGTTGAATAAATCTCATAGAGTTGGCATGAAGAAGTTATCCCACTTTCAAATCAGGTGATTCCAGTTTCCCAGTTTGGGAATAGCACAGCTTCTTCGTCGTTCCAATCAAACCAGGATGAATCACTTTGTAAGAAGCTTGATTTGGATACATAAAGTGGTGGAGAATCACCAGGAAGTTGAATAAATCTCATAGGAGTTGGCATGAAGAAGTTATCCCACTTTCAAATCAGGTGATTCCAGTTTCCCAGTTTGGGAATAGCACAGCTTCTTCGTCGTTCCAATCAAACCAGGATGAATCTCTTTGTAAGAAGCTTGATTTGGATACATAAAGTGGTGGAGAATCACCAGGAAGTTGAATAAATCTCATAGGAGTTGGCATGAAGAAGTTATCCCACTTTCAAATCAGGTGATTCCAGTTTCCCAGTTTGGGAATAGCACAGCTTCTTCGTCGTTCCAATCAAACCAGGATGATGAATCTCTTTGTAAGAAGCTTGATTTGGATACATAAAGTGGTGGAGAATCACCAGGAAGTTGAATAAATCTCATAGGAGTTGGCATGAAGAAGTTATCCCACTTTCAAATCAGGTGATTCCAGTTTCCCAGTTTGGGAATAGCACAGCTTCTTCGTCGTTCCAATCAAACCAGGATGAATCACTTTGTAAGAAGCTTGATTTGGATACATAAAGTGGTGGAGAATCACCAGGAAGTTGAATAAATCTCATAGGAGTTGGGATGAAGAAGTTATCCCACTTTCAAATCAGGTGATTCCAGTTTCCCAGTTTGGGAATAGCACAGCTTCTTCGTCGTTCCAATCAAACCAGGATGAATCACTTTGTAAGAAGCTTGATTTGGATACATAAAGTGGTGGAGAATCACCAGGAAGTTGAATAAATCTCATAGGAGTTGGCATGAAGAAGTTATCCCACTTTCAAATCAGGTGATTCCAGTTTCCCAGTTTGGGAATAGCACAGCTTCTTCGTCGTTCCAATCAAACCAGGATGAATCTCTTTGTAAGAAGCTTGATTTGGATACATAAAGTGGTGGAGAATCACCAGGAAGTTGAATAAATCTCATAGGAGTTGGCATGAAGAAGTTATCCCACTTTCAAATCAGGTGATTCCAGTTTCCCAGTTTGGGAATAGCACAGCTTCTTCGTCGTTCCAATCAAACCAGGATGAATCTCTTTGTAAGAAGCTTGATTTGGATACATAAAGTGGTGGAGAATCACCAGGAAGTTGAATAAATCTCATAGGAGTTGGCATGAAGAAGTTATCCCACTTTCAAATCAGGTGATTCCAGTTTCCCAGTTTGGGAATAGCACAGCTTCTTCGTCGTTCCAATCAAACCAGGATGAATCTCTTTGTAAGAAGCTTGATTTGGATACATAAAGTGGTGGAGAATCACCAGGAAGTTGAATAAATCTCATAGGAGTTGGCATGAAGAAGTTATCCCACTTTCAAATCAGGTGATTCCAGTTTCCCAGTTTGGGAATAGCACAGCTTCTTCGTCGTTCCAATCAAACCAGGATGAATCACTTTGTGAGAAGCTTGATTTGGATACATAAAGTGGGAGAATCACCAGGAAGTTGAATAAATCTCATAGGAGTTGGGATGAAGAAGTTATCCCACTTTCAAATCAGGTGATTCCAGTTTCCCAGTTTGGGAATAGCACAGCTTCTTCGTCGTTCCAATCAAACCAGGATGAATCACTTTGTGAGAAGCTTGATTTGGATACATAAAGTGGTGGAGAATCACCAGGAAGTTGAATAAATCTCATAGGAGTTGGCATGAAGAAGTTATCCCACTTTCAAATCAGGTGATTCCAGTTTCCCAGTTTGGGAATAGCACAGCTTCTTCGTCGTTCCAATCAAACCAGGATGAATCACTTTGTGAGAAGCTTGATTTGGATACATAAAGTGGTGGAGAATCACCAGGAAGTTGAATAAATCTCATAGGAGTTGGCATGAAGAAGTTATCCCACTTTCAAATCAGGTGATTCCAGTTTCCCAGTTTGGGAATAGCACAGCTTCTTCGTCGTTCCAATCAAACCAGGATGAATCTCTTTGTAAGAAGCTTGATTTGGATACATAAAGTGGTGGAGAATCACCAGGAAGTTGAATAAATCTCATAGGAGTTGGCATGAAGAAGTTATCCCACTTTCAAATCAGGTGATTCCAGTTTCCCAGTTTGGGAATAGCACAGCTTCTTCGTCGTTCCAATCAAACCAGGATGAATCACTTTGTAAGAAGCTTGATTTGGATACATAAAGTGGTGGAGAATCACCAGGAAGTTGAATAAATCTCATAGGAGTTGGCATGAAGAAGTTATCCCACTTTCAAATCAGGTGATTCCAGTTTCCCAGTTTGGGAATAGCACAGCTTCTTCGTCGTTCCAATCAAACCAGGATGAATCTCTTTGTAAGAAGCTTGATTTGGATACATAAAGTGGTGGAGAATCACCAGGAAGTTGAATAAATCTCATAGGAGTTGGCATGAAGAAGTTATCCCACTTTCAAATCAGGTGATTCCAGTTTCCCAGTTTGGGGAATAGCACAGCTTCTTCGTCGTTCCAATCAAACCAGGATGAATCTCTTTGTAAGAAGCTTGATTTGGATACATAAAGTGGTGGAGAATCACCAGGAAGTTGAATAAATCTCATAGGAGTTGGCATGAAGAAGTTATCCCACTTTCAAATCAGGTGATTCCAGTTTCCCAGTTTGGGAATAGCACAGCTTCTTCGTCGTTCCAATCAACCAGGATGAATCTCTTTGTAAGAAGCTTGATTTGGATACATAAAGTGGTGGAGAATCACCAGGAAGTTGAATAAATCTCATAGGAGTGGCATGAAGAAGTTATCCCACTTTCAAATCAGGTGATTCCAGTTTCCCAGTTTGGGAATAGCACAGCTTCTTCGTTCGTTCCAATCAAACCAGGATGAATCACTTTGTAAGAAGCTTGATTTGGATACATAAAGTGGTGGAGAATCACCAGGAAGTTGAATAAATCTCATAGGAGGGATGAAGAAGTTATCCCACTTTCAAATCAGGTGATTCCAGTTTCCCAGTTTGGGAATAGCACAGCTTCTTCGTCGTTCCAATCAAACCAGGATGAATCACTTTGTAAAAGCTTGATTTGGATACATAAAGTGGTGGAGAATCACCAGGAAGTTGAATAAATCTCATAGGAGTTGGCATGAAGAAGTTATCCCACTTTCAAATCAGGTGATTCCAGTTTCCCAGTTTGGGAATAGCACACAGCTTCTTCGTCGTTCCAATCAAACCAGGATGAATCACTTTGTAAGAAGCTTGATTTGGATACATAAAGTGGTGGAGAATCACCAGGAAGTTGAATAAATCTCATAGGAGTTGGCATGAAGAAGTTATCCCACTTTCAAATCAGGTGATTCCAGTTTCCCAGTTTGGGAATAGCACAGCTTCTTCGTCGTTCCAATCAACCAGGATGAATCTCTTTGTAAGAAGCTTGATTTGGATACATAAAGTGGTGGAGAATCACCAGGAAGTTGAATAAATCTCATAGGAGTTGGCATGAAGAAGTTATCCCACTTTCAAATCAGGTGATTCCAGTTTCCCAGTTTGGGAATAGCACAGCTTCTTCGTCGTTCCAATCAAACCAGGATGAATCTTTGTAAGAAGCTTGATTTGGATACATAAAGTGGTGGAGAATCACCAGGAAGTTGAATAAATCTCATAGGAGTTGGCATGAAGAAGTTATCCCACTTTCAAATCAGGTGATTCCAGTTTCCCAGTTTGGGAATAGCACAGCTTCTTCGTCGTTCCAATCAAACCAGGATGAATCTCTTTGTAAGAAGCTTGATTTGGATACATAAAGTGGTGGAGAATCACCAGGAAGTTGAATAAATCTCATAGGAGTTGGCATGAAGAAGTTATCCCACTTTCAAATCAGGTGATTCCAGTTTCCCAGTTTGGGAATAGCACAGCTTCTTCGTCGTTCCAATCAAACCAGGATGAATCTCTTTGTAAGAAGCTTGATTTGGATACATAAAGTGGTGGAGAATCACCAGGAAGTTGAATAAATCTCATAGGAGTTGGCATGAAGAAGTTATCCCACTTTCAAATCAGGTGATTCCAGTTTCCCAGTTTGGGAATAGCACAGCTTCTTCGTCGTTCCAATCAAACCAGGATGAATCACTTTGTAAGAAGCTTGATTTGGATACATAAAGTGGTGGAGAATCACCAGGAAGTTGAATAAATCTCATAGGAGTTGGCATGAAAAGTTATCCCACTTTCAAATCAGGTGATTCCAGTTTCCCAGTTTGGGAATAGCACAGCTTCTTCGTCGTTCCAATCAAACCAGGATGAATCACTTTGTAAGAAGCTTGATTTGGATACATAAAGTGGTGGAGAATCACCAGGAAGTTGAATAAATCTCATAGGAGTTGGCATGAAGAAGTTATCCCACTTTCAAATCAGGTGATTCCAGTTTCCCAGTTTGGGAATAGCACAGCTTCTTCGTCGTTCCAATCAAACCAGGATGAATCTCTTTGTAAGAAGCTTGATTTGGATACATAAAGTGGTGGAGAATCACCAGGAAGTTGAATAAATCTCATAGGAGTTGGCATGAAGAAGTTATCCCACTTTCAAATCAGGTGATTCCAGTTTCCCAGTTTGGGAATAGCACAGCTTCTTCGTCGTTCCAATCAAACCAGGATGAATCTCTTTGTAAGAAGCTTGATTTGGATACATAAAGTGGTGGAGAATCACCAGGAAGTTGAATAAATCTCATAGGAGTTGGCATGAAGAAGTTATCCCACTTTCAAATCAGGTGATTCCAGTTTCCCAGTTTGGGAATAGCACAGCTTCTTCGTCGTTCCAATCAAACCAGGATGAATCTCTTTGTAAGAAGCTTGATTTGGATACATAAAGTGGTGGAGAATCACCAGGAAGTTGAATAAATCTCATAGGAGTTGGCATGAAGAAGTTATCCCACTTTCAAATCAGGTGATTCCAGTTTCCCAGTTTGGGAATAGCACAGCTTCTTCGTCGTTCCAATCAAACCAGGATGAATCTCTTTGTAAGAAGCTTGATTTGGATACATAAAGTGGTGGAGAATCACCAGGAAGTTGAATAAATCTCATAGGAGTTGGCATGAAGAAGTTATCCCACTTTCAAATCAGGTGATTCCAGTTTCCCAGTTTGGGAATAGCACAGCTTCTTCGTCGTTCCAATCAAACCAGGATGAATCTCTTTGTAAGAAGCTTGATTTGGATACATAAAGTGGTGGAGAATCACCAGGAAGTTGAATAAATCTCATAGGAGTTGGGATGAAGAAGTTATCCCACTTTCAAATCAGGTGATTCCAGTTTCCCAGTTTGGGAATAGCACAGCTTCTTCGTCGTTCCAATCAAACCAGGATGAATCTCTTTGTAAGAAGCTTGATTTGGATACATAAAGTGGTGGAGAATCACCAGGAAGTTGAATAAATCTCATAGGAGTTGGCATGAAGAAGTTATCCCACTTTCAAATCAGGTGATTCCAGTTTCCCAGTTTGGGAATAGCACAGCTTCTTCGTCGTTCCAATCAAACCAGGATGAATCACTTTGTAAGAAGCTTGATTTGGATACATAAAGTGGTGGAGAATCACCAGGAAGTTGAATAAATCTCATAGGAGTTGGCATGAAGAAGTTATCCCACTTTCAAATCAGGTGATTCCAGTTTCCCAGTTTGGGAATAGCACAGCTTCTTCGTCGTTCCAATCAAACCAGGATGAATCACTTTGTAAGAAGCTTGATTTGGATACATAAAGTGGTGGAGAATCACCAGGAAGTTGAATAAATCTCATAGGAGTTGGCATGAAGAAGTTATCCCACTTTCAAATCAGGTGATTCCAGTTTCCCAGTTTGGGAATAGCACAGCTTCTTCGTCGTTCCAATCAAACCAGGATGAATCTCTTTGTAAGAAGCTTGATTTGGATACATAAAGTGGTGGAGAATCACCAGGAAGTTGAATAAATCTCATAGGAGTTGGCATGAAGAAGTTATCCCACTTTCAAATCAGGTGATTCCAGTTTCCCAGTTTGGGAATAGCACAGCTTCTTCGTCGTTCCAATCAAACCAGGATGAATCTCTTTGTAAGAAGCTTGATTTGGATACATAAAGTGGTGGAGAATCACCAGGAAGTTGAATAAATCTCATAGGAGTTGGCATGAAGAAGTTATCCCACTTTCAAATCAGGTGATTCCAGTTTCCCAGTTTGGGAATAGCACAGCTTCTTCGTCGTTCCAATCAAACCAGGATGAATCACTTTGTAAGAAGCTTGATTTGGATACATAAAGTGGTGGAGAATCACCAGGAAGTTGAATAAATCTCATAGGAGTTGGGATGAAGAAGTTATCCCACTTTCAAATCAGGTGATTCCAGTTTCCCAGTTTGGGAATAGCACAGCTTCTTCGTCGTTCCAATCAAACCAGGATGAATCACTTTGTGAAAAGCTTGATTTGGATACATAAAGTGGTGGAGAATCACCAGGAAGTTGAATAAATCTCATAGGAGTTGGCATGAAGAAGTTATCCCACTTTCAAATCAGGTGATTCCAGTTTCCCAGTTTGGGAATAGCACAGCTTCTTCGTCGTTCCAATCAAACCAGGATGAATCACTTTGTAAGAAGCTTGATTTGGATACATAAAGTGGTGGAGAATCACCAGGAAGTTGAATAAATCTCATAGGAGTTGGCATGAAGAAGTTATCCCACTTTCAAATCAGGTGATTCCAGTTTCCCAGTTTGGGAATAGCACAGCTTCTTCGTCGTTCCAATCAAACCAGGATGAATCTCTTTGTAAGAAGCTTGATTTGGATACATAAAGTGGTGGAGAATCACCAGGAAGTTGAATAAATCTCATAGGAGTTGGCATGAAGAAGTTATCCCACTTTCAAATCAGGTGATTCCAGTTTCCCAGTTTGGGAATAGCACAGCTTCTTCGTCGTTCCAATCAAACCAGGATGAATCACTTTGTAAGAAGCTTGATTTGGATACATAAAGTGGTGGAGAATCACCAGGAAGTTGAATAAATCTCATAGGAGTTGGCATGAAGAAGTTATCCCACTTTCAAATCAGGTGATTCCAGTTTCCCAGTTTGGGAATAGCACAGCTTCTTCGTCGTTCCAATCAAACCAGGATGAATCTCTTTGTAAGAAGCTTGATTTGGATACATAAAGTGGTGGAGAATCACCAGGAAGTTGAATAAATCTCATAGGAGTTGGCATGAAGAAGTTATCCCACTTTCAAATCAGGTGATTCCAGTTTCCCAGTTTGGGAATAGCACAGCTTCTTCGTCGTTCCAATCAAACCAGGATGAATCTCTTTGTAAGAAGCTTGATTTGGATACATAAAGTGGTGGAGAATCACCAGGAAGTTGAATAAATCTCATAGGAGTTGGCATGAAGAAGTTATCCCACTTTCAAATCAGGTGATTCCAGTTTCCCAGTTTGGGAATAGCACAGCTTCTTCGTCGTTCCAATCAAACCAGGATGAATCTCTTTGTAAGAAGCTTGATTTGGATACATAAAGTGGTGGAGAATCACCAGGAAGTTGAATAAATCTCATAGGAGTTGGCATGAAGAAGTTATCCCACTTTCAAATCAGGTGATTCCAGTTTCCCAGTTTGGGAATAGCACAGCTTCTTCGTCGTTCCAATCAAACCAGGATGAATCTCTTTGTAAGAAGCTTGATTTGGATACATAAAGTGGTGGAGAATCACCAGGAAGTTGAATAAATCTCATAGGAGTTGGCATGAAGAAGTTATCCCACTTTCAAATCAGGTGATTCCAGTTTCCCAGTTTGGGAATAGCACAGCTTCTTCGTCGTTCCAATCAAACCAGGATGAATCTCTTTGTAAGAAGCTTGATTTGGATACATAAAGTGGTGGAGAATCACCAGGAAGTTGAATAAATCTCATAGGAGTTGGCATGAAGAAGTTATCCCACTTTCAAATCAGGTGATTCCAGTTTCCCAGTTTGGGAATAGCACAGCTTCTTCGTCGTTCCAATCAACCAGGATGAATCTCTTTGTAAGAAGCTTGATTTGGATACATAAAGTGGTGGAGAATCACCAGGAAGTTGAATAAATCTCATAGGAGTTGGCATGAAGAAGTTATCCCACTTTCAAATCAGGTGATTCCAGTTTCCCAGTTTGGGAATAGCACAGCTTCTTCGTCGTTCCAATCAAACCAGGATGAATCTCTTTGTAAGAAGCTTGATTTGGATACATAAAGTGGTGGAGAATCACCAGGAAGTTGAATAAATCTCATAGGAGTTGGCATGAAGAAGTTATCCCACTTTCAAATCAGGTGATTCCAGTTTCCCAGTTTGGGAATAGCACAGCTTCTTCGTCGTTCCAATCAAACCAGGATGAATCTCTTTGTAAGAAGCTTGATTTGGATACATAAAGTGGTGGAGAATCACCAGGAAGTTGAATAAATCTCATAGGAGTTGGGATGAAGAAGTTATCCCACTTTCAAATCAGGTGATTCCAGTTTCCCAGTTTGGGAATAGCACAGCTTCTTCGTCGTTCCAATCAAACCAGGATGAATCTCTTTGTAAGAAGCTTGATTTGGATACATAAAGTGGTGGAGAATCACCAGGAAGTTGAATAAATCTCATAGGAGTTGGCATGAAGAAGTTATCCCACTTTCAAATCAGGTGATTCCAGTTTCCCAGTTTGGGAATAGCACAGCTTCTTCGTCGTTCCAATCAAACCAGGATGAATCACTTTGTAAGAAGCTTGATTTGGATACATAAAGTGGTGGAGAATCACCAGGAAGTTGAATAAATCTCATAGGAGTTGGCATGAAGAAGTTATCCCACTTTCAAATCAGGTGATTCCAGTTTCCCAGTTTGGGAATAGCACAGCTTCTTCGTCGTTCCAATCAAACCAGGATGAAATCTTTGTAAGAAGCTTGATTTGGATACATAAAGTGGTGGAGAATCACCAGGAAGTTGAATAAATCTCATAGGAGTTGGCATGAAGAAGTTATCCCACTTTCAAATCAGGTGATTCCAGTTTCCCAGTTTGGGAATAGCACAGCTTCTTCGTCGTTCCAATCAACCAGGATGAATCTCTTTGTAAGAAGCTTGATTTGGATACATAAAGTGGTGGAGAATCACCAGGAAGTTGAATAAATCTCATAGGAGTTGGCATGAAGAAGTTATCCCACTTTCAAATCAGGTGATTCCAGTTTCCCAGTTTGGGAATAGCACAGCTTCTTCGTCGTTCCAATCAAACCAGGATGAATCACTTTGTGAGAAGCTTGATTTGGATACATAAAGTGGTGGAGAATCACCAGGAAGTTGAATAAATCTCATAGGAGTGGGCATGAAGAAGTTATCCCACTTTCAAATCAGGTGATTCCAGTTTCCCAGTTTGGGAATAGCACAGCTTCTTCGTCGTTCCAATCAAACCAGGATGAATCACTTTGTAAGAAGCTTGATTTGGATACATAAAGTGGTGGAGAATCACCAGGAAGTTGAATAAATCTCATAGGAGTTGGCATGAAGAAGTTATCCCACTTTCAAATCAGGTGATTCCAGTTTCCCAGTTTGGGAATAGCACAGCTTCTTCGTCGTTCCAATCAAACCAGGATGAATCACTTTGTAAGAAGCTTGATTTGGATACATAAAGTGGTGGAGAATCACCAGGAAGTTGAATAAATCTCATAGGAGTTGGCATGAAGAAGTTATCCCACTTTCAAATCAGGTGATTCCAGTTTCCCAGTTTGGGAATAGCACAGCTTCTTCGTCGTTCCAATCAACCAGGATGAATCTCTTTGTAAGAAGCTTGATTTGGATACATAAAGTGGTGGAGAATCACCAGGAAGTTGAATAAATCTCATAGGAGTTGGCATGAAGAAGTTATCCCACTTTCAAATCAGGTGATTCCAGTTTCCCAGTTTGGGAATAGCACAGCTTCTTCGTCGTTCCAATCAAACCAGGATGAATCTCTTTGTAAGAAGCTTGATTTGGATACATAAAGTGGTGGAGAATCACCAGGAAGTTGAATAAATCTCATAGGAGTTGGCATGAAGAAGTTATCCCACTTTCAAATCAGGTGATTCCAGTTTCCCAGTTTGGGAATAGCACAGCTTCTTCGTCGTTCCAATCAAACCAGGATGAATCTCTTTGTAAGAAGCTTGATTTGGATACAAAAAGTGGTGGAGAATCACCAGGAAGTTGAATAAATCTCATAGGAGTTGGCATGAAGAAGTTATCCCACTTTCAAATCAGGTGATTCCAGTTTCCCAGTTTGGGAATAGCACAGCTTCTTCGTCGTTCCAATCAAACCAGGATGAATCTCTTTGTAAGAAGCTTGATTTGGATACATAAAGTGGTGGAGAATCACCAGGAAGTTGAATAAATCTCATAGGAGTTGGCATGAAGAAGTTATCCCACTTTCAAATCAGGTGATTCCAGTTTCCCAGTTTGGGAATAGCACAGCTTCTTCGTCGTTCCAATCAAACCAGGATGAATCTCTTTGTAAGAAGCTTGATTTGGATACATAAAGTGGTGGAGAATCACCAGGAAGTTGAATAAATCTCATAGGAGTTGGCATGAAGAAGTTATCCCACTTTCAAATCAGGTGATTCCAGTTTCCCAGTTTGGGAATAGCACAGCTTCTTCGTCGTTCCAATCAAACCAGGATGAATCACTTTGTAAGAAGCTTGATTTGGATACATAAAGTGGTGGAGAATCACCAGGAAGTTGAATAAATCTCATAGGAGTTGGCATGAAGAAGTTATCCCACTTTCAAATCAGGTGATTCCAGTTTCCCAGTTTGGGAATAGCACAGCTTCTTCGTCGTTCCAATCAAACCAGGATGAATCTCTTTGTAAGAAGCTTGATTTGGATACATAAAGTGGTGGAGAATCACCAGGAAGTTGAATAAATCTCATAGGAGTTGGCATGAAGAAGTTATCCCACTTTCAAATCAGGTGATTCCAGTTTCCCAGTTTGGGAATAGCACAGCTTCTTCGTCGTTCCAATCAAACCAGGATGAATCTCTTTGTAAGAAGCTTGATTTGGATACATAAAGTGGTGGAGAATCACCAGGAAGTTGAATAAATCTCATAGGAGTTGGCATGAAGAAGTTATCCCACTTTCAAATCAGGTGATTCCAGTTTCCCAGTTTGGGAATAGCACAGCTTCTTCGTCGTTCCAATCAAACCAGGATGAATCACTTTGTGAGAAGCTTGATTTGGATACATAAAGTGGTGGAGAATCACCAGGAAGTTGAATAAATCTCATAGGAGTTGGGATGAAGAAGTTATCCCACTTTCAAATCAGGTGATTCCAGTTTCCCAGTTTGGGAATAGCACAGCTTCTTCGTCGTTCCAATCAAACCAGGATGAATCACTTTGTGAAAAGCTTGATTTGGATACATAAAGTGGTGGAGAATCACCAGGAAGTTGAATAAATCTCATAGGAGTTGGCATGAAGAAGTTATCCCACTTTCAAATCAGGTGATTCCAGTTTCCCAGTTTGGGAATAGCACAGCTTCTTCGTCGTTCCAATCAAACCAGGATGAATCACTTTGTGAGAAGCTTGATTTGGATACATAAAGTGGTGGAGAATCACCAGGAAGTTGAATAAATCTCATAGGAGTTGGCATGAAGAAGTTATCCCACTTTCAAATCAGGTGATTCCAGTTTCCCAGTTTGGGAATAGCACAGCTTCTTCGTCGTTCCAATCAAACCAGGATGAATCTCTTTGTAAGAAGCTTGATTTGGATACATAAAGTGGTGGAGAATCACCAGGAAGTTGAATAAATCTCATAGGAGTTGGCATGAAGAAGTTATCCCACTTTCAAATCAGGTGATTCCAGTTTCCCAGTTTGGGAATAGCACAGCTTCTTCGTCGTTCCAATCAAACCAGGATGAATCACTTTGTAAGAAGCTTGATTTGGATACATAAAGTGGTGGAGAATCACCAGGAAGTTGAATAAATCTCATAGGAGTTGGCATGAAGAAGTTATCCCACTTTCAAATCAGGTGATTCCAGTTTCCCAGTTTGGGAATAGCACAGCTTCTTCGTCGTTCCAATCAAACCAGGATGAATCACTTTGTAAGAAGCTTGATTTGGATACATAAAGTGGTGGAGAATCACCAGGAAGTTGAATAAATCTCATAGGAGTTGGCATGAAGAAGTTATCCCACTTTCAAATCAGGTGATTCCAGTTTCCCAGTTTGGGAATAGCACAGCTTCTTCGTCGTTCCAATCAAACCAGGATGAATCACTTTGTAAGAAGCTTGATTTGGATACATAAAGTGGTGGAGAATCACCAGGAAGTTGAATAAATCTCATAGGAGTTGGGATGAAGAAGTTATCCCACTTTCAAATCAGGTGATTCCAGTTTCCCAGTTTGGGAATAGCACAGCTTCTTCGTCGTTCCAATCAAACCAGGATGAATCACTTTGTGAGAAGCTTGATTTGGATACATAAAGTGGTGGAGAATCACCAGGAAGTTGAATAAATCTCATAGGAGTTGGCATGAAGAAGTTATCCCACTTTCAAATCAGGTGATTCCAGTTTCCCAGTTTGGGAATAGCACAGCTTCTTCGTCGTTCCAATCAAACCAGGATGAATCACTTTGTAAGAAGCTTGATTTGGATACATAAAGTGGTGGAGAATCACCAGGAAGTTGAATAAATCTCATAGGAGTTGGCATGAAGAAGTTATCCCACTTTCAAATCAGGTGATTCCAGTTTCCCAGTTTGGGAATAGCACAGCTTCTTCGTCGTTCCAATCAAACCAGGATGAATCACTTTGTAAGAAGCTTGATTTGGATACATAAAGTGGTGGAGAATCACCAGGAAGTTGAATAAATCTCATAGGAGTTGGCATGAAGAAGTTATCCCACTTTCAAATCAGGTGATTCCAGTTTCCCAGTTTGGGAATAGCACAGCTTCTTCGTCGTTCCAATCAAACCAGGATGAATCACTTTGTAAGAAGCTTGATTTGGATACATAAAGTGGTGGAGAATCACCAGGAAGTTGAATAAATCTCATAGGAGTTGGCATGAAGAAGTTATCCCACTTTCAAATCAGGTGATTCCAGTTTCCCAGTTTGGGAATAGCACAGCTTCTTCGTCGTTCCAATCAAACCAGGATGAATCACTTTGTAAGAAGCTTGATTTGGATACATAAAGTGGTGGAGAATCACCAGGAAGTTGAATAAATCTCATAGGAGTTGGCATGAAGAAGTTATCCCACTTTCAAATCAGGTGATTCCAGTTTCCCAGTTTGGGAATAGCACAGCTTCTTCGTCGTTCCAATCAAACCAGGATGAATCTCTTTGTAAGAAGCTTGATTTGGATACATAAAGTGGTGGAGAATCACCAGGAAGTTGAATAAATCTCATAGGAGTTGGCATGAAGAAGTTATCCCACTTTCAAATCAGGTGATTCCAGTTTCCCAGTTTGGGAATAGCACAGCTTCTTCGTCGTTCCAATCAAACCAGGATGAATCTCTTTGTAAGAAGCTTGATTTGGATACATAAAGTGGTGGAGAATCACCAGGAAGTTGAATAAATCTCATAGGAGTTGGCATGAAGAAGTTATCCCACTTTCAAATCAGGTGATTCCAGTTTCCCAGTTTGGGAATAGCACAGCTTCTTCGTCGTTCCAATCAAACCAGGATGAATCTCTTTGTAAGAAGCTTGATTTGGATACATAAAGTGGTGGAGAATCACCAGGAAGTTGAATAAATCTCATAGGAGTTGGCATGAAGAAGTTATCCCACTTTCAAATCAGGTGATTCCAGTTTCCCAGTTTGGGAATAGCACAGCTTCTTCGTCGTTCCAATCAAACCAGGATGAATCACTTTGTAAGAAGCTTGATTTGGATACATAAAGTGGTGGAGAATCACCAGGAAGTTGAATAAATCTCATAGGAGTTGGCATGAAGAAGTTATCCCACTTTCAAATCAGGTGATTCCAGTTTCCCAGTTTGGGAATAGCACAGCTTCTTCGTCGTTCCAATCAAACCAGGATGAATCACTTTGTAAGAAGCTTGATTTGGATACATAAAGTGGTGGAGAATCACCAGGAAGTTGAATAAATCTCATAGGAGTTGGCATGAAGAAGTTATCCCACTTTCAAATCAGGTGATTCCAGTTTCCCAGTTTGGGAATAGCACAGCTTCTTCGTCGTTCCAATCAAACCAGGATGAATCTCTTTGTAAGAAGCTTGATTTGGATACATAAAGTGGTGGAGAATCACCAGGAAGTTGAATAAATCTCATAGGAGTTGGCATGAAGAAGTTATCCCACTTTCAAATCAGGTGATTCCAGTTTCCCAGTTTGGGAATAGCACAGCTTCTTCGTCGTTCCAATCAAACCAGGATGAATCACTTTGTAAGAAGCTTGATTTGGATACATAAAGTGGTGGAGAATCACCAGGAAGTTGAATAAATCTCATAGGAGTTGGCATGAAGAAGTTATCCCACTTTCAAATCAGGTGATTCCAGTTTCCCAGTTTGGGAATAGCACAGCTTCTTCGTCGTTCCAATCAAACCAGGATGAATCACTTTGTGAGAAGCTTGATTTGGATACATAAAGTGGTGGAGAATCACCAGGAAGTTGAATAAATCTCATAGGAGTTGGGATGAAGAAGTTATCCCACTTTCAAATCAGGTGATTCCAGTTTCCCAGTTTGGGAATAGCACAGCTTCTTCGTCGTTCCAATCAAACCAGGATGAATCACTTTGTGAAAAGCTTGATTTGGATACATAAAGTGGTGGAGAATCACCAGGAAGTTGAATAAATCTCATAGGAGTTGGCATGAAGAAGTTATCCCACTTTCAAATCAGGTGATTCCAGTTTCCCAGTTTGGGAATAGCACAGCTTCTTCGTCGTTCCAATCAAACCAGGATGAATCACTTTGTGAGAAGCTTGATTTGGATACATAAAGTGGTGGAGAATCACCAGGAAGTTGAATAAATCTCATAGGAGTTGGCATGAAGAAGTTATCCCACTTTCAAATCAGGTGATTCCAGTTTCCCAGTTTGGGAATAGCACAGCTTCTTCGTCGTTCCAATCAAACCAGGATGAATCTCTTTGTAAGAAGCTTGATTTGGATACATAAAGTGGTGGAGAATCACCAGGAAGTTGAATAAATCTCATAGGAGTTGGCATGAAGAAGTTATCCCACTTTCAAATCAGGTGATTCCAGTTTCCCAGTTTGGGAATAGCACAGCTTCTTCGTCGTTCCAATCAAACCAGGATGAATCACTTTGTAAGAAGCTTGATTTGGATACATAAAGTGGTGGAGAATCACCAGGAAGTTGAATAAATCTCATAGGAGTTGGCATGAAGAAGTTATCCCACTTTCAAATCAGGTGATTCCAGTTTCCCAGTTTGGGAATAGCACAGCTTCTTCGTCGTTCCAATCAAACCAGGATGATGAATCACTTTGTAAGAAGCTTGATTTGGATACATAAAGTGGTGGAGAATCACCAGGAAGTTGAATAAATCTCATAGGAGTTGGCATGAAGAAGTTATCCCACTTTCAAATCAGGTGATTCCAGTTTCCCAGTTTGGGAATAGCACAGCTTCTTCGTCGTTCCAATCAAACCAGGATGAATCTCTTTGTAAGAAGCTTGATTTGGATACATAAAGTGGTGGAGAATCACCAGGAAGTTGAATAAATCTCATAGGAGTTGGCATGAAGAAGTTATCCCACTTTCAAATCAGGTGATTCCAGTTTCCCAGTTTGGGAATAGCACAGCTTCTTCGTCGTTCCAATCAAACCAGGATGAAATCTTTGTAAGAAGCTTGATTTGGATACATAAAGTGGTGGAGAATCACCAGGAAGTTGAATAAATCTCATAGGAGTTGGCATGAAGAAGTTATCCCACTTTCAAATCAGGTGATTCCAGTTTCCCAGTTTGGGAATAGCACAGCTTCTTCGTCGTTCCAATCAAACCAGGATGAATCACTTTGTGAAAAGCTTGATTTGGATACATAAAGTGGTGGAGAATCACCAGGAAGTTGAATAAATCTCATAGGAGTTGGCATGAAGAAGTTATCCCACTTTCAAATCAGGTGATTCCAGTTTCCCAGTTTGGGAATAACACAGCTTCTTCGTCGTTCCAATCAAACCAGGATGAATATGAAATCTTTTAGTGAATCTGAGTTGTATATGAGAGAGTAGTATGATTTAGGTTGAGTAGAGAAAGGATTAGTGACTAATGGAGAATCATTATGGAAATGTGTAGAGAGAGATTGATAGGATAGAACTGTCTAATCTTATTATGAGATGAGGTTACATCATTTATAGAAGAGGCATTAGGGTTTACAAGTTAAGGGAAAACATCACTAGTCATAAGCATGTGTAGTCAAGACCAAAGGGAGCGTTTCTTTTGAATGAATGGACGGTAAGGCTCACACGCTTTGCCTTTGCCTTTACAGCCTGTCCACGGCCTGGATGGATAAGGCTCGTCCCTCCCTTATCCCTAAACGGTCTGATCAGTCTTGAGACCCTCCGTGTGCTGTAGAGGCTTTACTCACCCATCTCCTTCTCCCTTTATGTTTCCTTAGATGTACGGCCAAGCCCCTGTCCGTACATAGGCCGTACTGTCCGTACCTAGGCCGTACTGTCCGTACTCTTTCCCATCACTTGCTTAGCTCTACCTTTCCTTCTCATAATGGCTTCCTCTTCTCAACACTCCCCCTCAAGCTTAGCTTTGTGAAAGCCTAAGCTTGGATGGCCATGAGATCTTCCTCATTAAAAACCTCACCAAGGAAAACCCATTGGGACAAAACCTTGATGAGGGAAAAAGAGTAAAGACCTCACAGCCAAGAGGATCAGCTCCTACTCTTCCCAAGATCAATGAGGCCCAACCTGATATGAATGGACTCCATTGTCTTCTGTCTTGCAGCCTTGGTGAACACATCAGCTAACTGATCTTCACTCCTCGTATAACATGGCAAGATGACTCCTAGAATGATCATTTGCCTCACCTTGTGGCAATCAACTTCAATGTGCTTGGTTCTTTCATGAAACACCGAGTTGGATGCAATGTGAATGGCTGCTTGGTTATCACAATGCATTGTCATTGGCGTGGCTTGATCAATCTCCAAATGCTTCAAGATGCCTTTGATCCACACCAACTCGTTGGTAAGCTTCAGCATAGCTCTATACTCAGCTTCTGCGCTTGAGCAAGAGACCACCTTCTGCTTCTTACTCTTCCATGTCACCAAGTTGCCTCCAATGAATGTGCAATAGCCTGTGGTTGATCTCCTGTCTGCTCTATCACCAGCCCAATCTGCATCACAGTATCCAACCACTTCAGTGCTTCCATTGCAGCCCATCCATACTCCTTGATCAGGTGAGCCGTTGAGATACATCAAGATCCTCTCCACCATGCGCCAATGATGTTCCTTAGGAACTTGCATGTGTTGACTCACCTGGTTCACAGCAAAACAAATGTCAGGTCTAGTTATAGTAAGATAGATCAATTTGCCAACTAGTTTTCTATAGAGTTTAGGATCCTGATAAGGTTTGCTGTCTTCATTCTCCCCCTCTCGTGGGACTTTATAGCCATCCTCCATAGGCATCCTTGCTGTCTTGCCTCCATAAGCCCCTGCATCTTTCAAAAGATCAAGTGTATACTTCCTTTGGGACATGAACAAACCTTCCTTGGATCTACATATCTCAATTCCAAGAAAGTATTTCATTTCTCCCAAATCTTTAATCTCAAACATGGATTTAAGAAACTCCTTGGTTGCTATGATACCTTCCTTATCACTTCCTGTGATAATGATATCATCAACATACACAAGAAGTGCAATCATACCTGAGGGAGTAGTAAGAGTGAAAAGGGTGTGATCAAGTTCAGACTTCTTGAAGCCTCGGCCATTTAGGGTAGTACTTAGCTTGTTGTACCAAGCTCTTGGTGATTGTTTTAACCCATAGATAGCTTTCTTTAGTCTCAACACATTCCCTCTCTTCACTAAGTGTTCCAAGCCGGGAGGTGGATGCATATACACTTCATCCTCAAGTTCTCCTTGTAGAAAGGCATTCTTCACATCCATTTGCCATAAGCCCCATCCAAGGTTCACGGCCAAGCTTAAGACAATTCGGATTGTGTGTAGTTTAGCTACTGGTGCAAAGGTCTCAATGTAATCTTCTCCATATGTTTGTGTGAAGCCTCTTGCAACCAGTCTTGACTTCTTCCTTTCAACCTTTCCATCAGCCTTATACTTGATTGTGAAGATCCATCTACTTGTCACAGCCTTCTTCCCTTTGGGTAGCTCACTCTCATACCATGTATCATTCTTGATCATAGCTCCTGCCTCAGCTCCAACTGATTCCTTCCATTCTTTATCCATCATTGCCTCTTCATAGCTTCTTGGAATGTAGTTCTCATCCAAGTTTACCATAAAAGCACAATGTTCTTCAGGGTATTGAGCAAATGAACATACAGCTTGAGAAGGATGCTCCACAGCTTGGGCATTGTAGTACACTCTCGTGTTTACCCAAGAGGAAGGATCCTTCCTCAGCCTTGTACTTCTTCTTAGTTGTTGTTGTGGAGGTGTCGGCTCTCTCAATTCTTCTTGAGTCTCATCACCTGATGACTCTCCCATTGGTACTGATTCGGTCTCCACACCATCTTGTGTTGTTTCTACACCACCTTGATCATGTGACGCCAAATCCTCTCCTCTTCTATCACTTGAGCTTTCTTGAGCTCCTGTTTCTTCTCCCCCCTCATGATGAAGGTGGGGTTGTTCTGTGGTTTCCATAGATGGTGGAGATGTTCCCGGACAGCTCCCTCCACTATTTTGGTCTTGAGACACCTTAATACCTAGGTTCTCCAAGATAATTCGCAGCACACCAGCCTTGTCTGATGTAATGTCCTTCAAGTCTTCCTGATTCTTCTCATCATAGTATCCTCGTGATTCAATGAACTTCACATCTCTAGAAGTCAAAACCCTCCTTGTAACCGGATCATAACATCTATACCCCTTTTGAGTTGTTGAATAACCAATAAACATGGCTTTGGTGCTTCTAGCTTCAAGCTTGTTGCGCAGCTCTCCCGGAATCAGCACATAACACAAGCATCCGAAGACTCTCAAGTAGTCAAGGACTGGCTTGTGTTTGTTTAGAACTTCAAATGGAGCATGATCTCCTAACACCTTAGTTGGAGTTCTGTTGATCAAGTAGCATGCAGTAGAGACAGCATCACTCCAAAACCTTTTGGGAACGTGTGCTTGAAGCATGAGAGCCCTTGCCACCTCCATGAGATGTCTATTCTTCCTCTCAGCCACCCCATTTTGCTGAGGAGTATAGGGACAACTAGTCTGATGGAGTACTCCATGCTGAGCTAGATGTTGTTTGAACGCCAAGCTTGTGTATTCTCCTCCATTATCTGATCTAAAAATTTTAATCTTGGCATGATAATGGTTAGTCACATAAGCTTGAAAGTTCTTAAATGCATCAAGTACCCTATCTTTGGTTTGAATTAAGGTTAACCAGGTGTATTTGGATTTTTCATCAATGAATGTGACAAAGTACTTAAAATTATCCCTAGACATACAAGGAGCAGTCCATACATCAGAATGAATCAAATCAAAGCAATTCTCATAGACTGTTGTAGATTTAGGAAACACATTCTTACAATGCTTGCTTAGGATACAAGTTTCACAATCTTTATTCTCATAAATAACACCTGGTACCATTAAATTCAAAGGTTTAACATGAGGGTGGCCTAGTCTAGCATGCCATAATGCATTCTTATTCAAACTAGAGACAGAATCAGAAGCAAAAGTAAATGAGCAGCAATGATTAGGAACAGAAGTAAGATCTTCAAGTAAGTAAAGTTCTCCTTTAGTAACTCCTTTCCCAATCACCTTGTTGCTTTTAATATCCTGAAACTTTACATCATTAGGACTGAATATAACATTGCATTGCAAGTCAGTAGCACATCTCTTAACCGACAATAGATTAGATGTAAACTCAGGCATGTAGAAGGCCTTAGATTCTTTTTCAAACAACTTAAGTTTTCCTATCCCTTTTATGGGAATTTTATCACCATTAGCAATCATTACATTTCCATTTGCAGGCTCAATATCCTTAATTAGTCTAGTGTCACTTATCATATGATGAGATGCACCAGAATCAACTATCAATGCTTTAGGCCTATTACTAGCAGTATGAGCTTGATACGGAGTCCTAGCCGGTTTACATTCATTCCTTAAGTTGATGAATGCATTTTCAATCCTAGCATTTCTAGAATCACTTGCAATACTATCAGTTAGGTTATCAATCAGGGATGCGCCAAAAGAATAACCATAGTTGATACTACTTTTGTTACCATTGTCTTTGAACATCTTGATGAGGGCGTCTATGTCTGATCTCCGGATGTAGTCATTGTTGCTTGGCCCTCCTGTGTAAGCCACAAGTGACTTCCCATCACCCACATCACGCGTATCTCCTTCATTTGCCCTGCTTGATGAACCAGCACCCGAGGAGCTCTCGGTCATGTGTGCCCTTGCTTCTTTTTCTTTCAAGAACTTAGTCGGCTTCAGGTGAGGATGAAGGATCCAGCACTGACTCTTCTTGTGCCCATACTTCTTGCAATGATCACAGTTCCCATTGAACCTCTTGTCCTCATACTTGCCATAACCCGCCTTGTTTGCTTGAGGGGCTTCATTCTGATCGGCTTGAGCAGCTTGATTGGCCAATGAGAGCCCTCCTTTGCCTCCAAACAATCCAATGGAGCCTTGCTCTTTCTGAATCTGTGAGCATACATCCTCAAGATCAGGGAGCTTATCAGACCTCAACATATGCTGAATGAGACCGGAGTAGGCAGGACTCAGCGTGAGTAGTAACCCAAACACCTTGTCTTGCTCGCGCCTCTCATTCAACTGATCTGGATCAGTTGTGCTTGGCCTCAACATCTCTAGCTCGGACCACAAAGCCCTGAACCTCCCCAAATGTTTGGTGAACTCCATGTCTTCTTGCACTAGGTTGTTGATGGCTTGCTTCACCTCAAAGACCCGGCTCAGGTTTGAAGTGTTCCCATACACTTTCTTCAAAGTGTCCCACAGCTCCTTGGCTGACTCACAGTAGCTGTATGCCTCCAGTATCGCCGGCTCCAACGACCCATGAAGAACAGACATCACCACCATGTCTTCTTGCTGCCACTTCTCTACAGCTTCACTTGAGACCTCTCCTTGGTCTTCTACTTGAGTAATGAGCTTTGGAGCTTCACCGGTTGTGACATGACTCCACAAGCCCTTACTTCCAACGATGGTCTTCACTAGCCGAGACCAAACCAGGTAGTTGTTCCCCTTAAAGGTAATCGCCACCTTCATCTTCATGTTCTCCATCTTAACACAGCTTGACTTTAAAAGCTTGAGATAGATGAGACCTTGATCCAACGAGTCTTGTAAGAACTGATCTGAACTTGTCTAGAACCCACACACACAAAGATGAACACCTTTGAGCTTTGATCTTCCACGGATGACTTCAAAGCTTCAAACTTGTTTCTCAACGTTTCAAACTAGAACTCAGATCCTTTGCAACCTGGCTCTGATACCATGAAATATTTTAGAGAATCTGAGTTGTATATGAGAGAGTAGTATGATTTAGGTTGAGTAGAGAAAGGATTAGTGACTAATGGAGAATCATTATGGAAATGTGTAGAGAGAGATTGATAGGATAGAACTGTCTAATCTTATTATGAGATGAGGTTACATCATTTTAGAAGAGGCATTAGGGTTTACAAGTTAAGGGAAAACATCACTAGTCATAAGCATGTGTAGTCAAGACCAAAGGGAGCGTTTCTTTTGAATGAACGGACGGTAAGGCTCACACGCTTTGCCTTTGCCTTTACAGCCTGTCCACGGCCTGGATGGATAAGGCTCGTCCTTCCCTTATCCCTAAACGGTCTGATCAGTCTTGAGACCCTCCGTGTGCTGTAGAGGCTTTACTCACCCATCTCCTTCTCCCTTTATGTTTCCTTAGATGTACGGCCAAGCCCCTGTCCGTACATAGGCCGTACTGTCCGTACCTAGGCCGTACTGTCCGTACTCTTTCCCATCACTTGCTTAGCTCTACCTTTCCTTCTCATAATGGCTTCCTCTTCTCAACAAAACTGACCTGAGAAACTCTTTAGTGGCTTTAATCCCAGCCTTATCACTTCCTGTGATAATCAAATCATCCACATACACTAGAATCACAATGATCCATGATGGTCCAACCAGTGTGAAGAGTGTGTGATCTAGTTCAGACTTCCTGAACCCTCTCCCATTGAGTGTTGTACTCAGCTTCCTGTACCAGGCTCTAGGAGATTGTTTTAACCCATATATAGCTTTCTTCAATCTCAAAACGTTTCCTGGCTTCACTAGATGCTCAAGACCAGGAGGAGGAAGCATATATACCTCATCTTCTAGCTCACCTTGCAAGAAAGCATTCTTCACATCCATCTGCCACAAATCCCACTCTAAGTTTGTTGCAATAGATAACACAATTCGAACTGTGTGAAGCTTGGCCACTGGTGCAAAAGTATCAATGTAATCTTCTCCATAAGTCTGTGTAAATCCTCTTGCAACCAGCCTGGTCTTGTGCCTGTCTATCTCCCCATTTGCAAGATATTTGATGGTGAAAATCCACTTGCTTGAAACTGCCTTCTTTCCTCTAGGTAACTCACTTTCATACCAAGTGTCATTCCTGATCATTGCATCCCTTTCATCTCCTACTGAATCTCTCCACACCTTGTGCTTCATAGCTTCTTCATAAGATCTTGGTATCTCATTCTCATCCAAGTTACTCATAAACACCATGTGCTCTTCTGGATATTCTGCAAAGGAACACATGGCTTGAGAGGGATGCTCCACAGCCTGGGCATTGTAGTACACTCTCGTGTTTACCCAGTTGGAAGGATCCCTCCTTATCCTTGTGCTCCTCCGCAAGGTCTCAACCTGTTCTTGAGCCTGAACATTCTCTTGTGCTTCCTCTCTTAAACCAGAAGGTTCTCCCTGCTCATTTCCACCTGACTGAGCTTCACTCTCTTCTGTACCAGTAGACTCTCCTTGCTTATCTCCACTAGACTGAGCAACATTCTCTACTTCATGTGTCTCCTCCTGATCATGCTGACCTGAATCTTCTTGGTCATGCTCCTGCTCCCCTGATTCAGATCCATTCCCCCTCTCATGATCAAGAGGGGTTGTTCCTCCAGCTTCTCCAGATTGATTAGGAGGTCCTGTTCTTCCTGGTTCCTGATCTTGGGATAATCCTATCCCTAGCCTCTCCAACAACACTGTCAATGTTGTTGCCTTCTCTGATGGAACTTGGGACAGATCCTCTAGGTCTTCCCATTTCTTCTCCTTATAATACCCTGTAGACTCAACAAACTTCACTTCTCTAGATACCATAACCTTCCTGGTTATTGGATCATAACATTTGTAGCCTTTCTGAGTGATTGAGTACCCAATGAACATAGCTTTAGTACTCTTTGCTTCTAGCTTGTTCCTTCTTTCTCCGGGGATCATCACATAACATAAGCACCCAAAGACTCTCAAATGATCAATGTGTGGCTTGGTCTTGTTCAATACTTCAAAGGGAGACAGTTTCTTCAAGACACGGGTTGGCACTCTATTGATGAGATAGCAAGCGGTCTGAACAGCATCACTCCAAAACCTTTTAGGGACATTCATGTGGAACATTATTGATCTCGCAACCTCCATCAAATGTCTGTTCTTCCTCTCAGCCACCCCATTTTGTTGTGGTGTGTAAGGACAGCTAGTTTGTTGCACAATCCCATGCTTTGCAAGATGACTCTTGAAAGCATTGCTAGTGTATTCTCCTCCATTATCAGACCTCAGAATCTTCACAGTGGCATTGTACTGGTTAGTCACATATGCTTGGAAGTTCATGAAGGCTTCTAGGACTCTGTCTTTGGAGGGAATCATGGTGATCCATGTGTACTTTGACTTCTCATCAATGAATGTCACAAAGTACTTATGGCTGTCTCTAGACATACAGGGAGCTGTCCACACGTCTGAATGCACCAGATCAAAGCAATTCTCATATCTGGTTTCTGATGTTGAGAAGACAGTCCTACAGTGCTTTCCAAGTATACAAGCTTCACACTCCAAGTGATTGAACGCCATACTTGGTAGAATCAGTTCAATTGCCTTGGCATGAGGATGTCCCAGCCTTGCATGCCATGTGAGATTATCACACCTATCCGTTGTGCTGCTTAAACACACAGACCCCACAGGGCTAGACGCCTCAGTTGTTTGTAGATGATAGAGCTGATGCTTGCTGTCTCCTCTGCCAATAACCCTTCCAGTTTTCAAATCCAGGAACTCAACTTCATTTGGTCTGAAAACCACTTGACAATCCAAATCAACTGTAGCCTTCTTAACTGAGATTAGATTGGATGTAAACTGAGGTAGGTAGAAGGCAGTGGAGTTCTTCTCAAACAGCTTGAGGTTTCCCACTCCTTCTATTGGGATCCTGGTACCATTGGCTATCACTACACTCCCTGTTGCTGCTGTAACCTCACTGATTAGGCTCTTGTCACTGATCATGTGGTGTGTTGCTCCAGAGTCAATGATGATGGGTTTAGATGTGGATGCTTTGGCAGGAGCACCCAGACTCCGGGTCGTAGCCAAAGCATACACATGCTTAACAAACTCATCCCATTCCTTCTTTGTCACACACTCATCTGCCCTCTTGGTATCCATTCCTCTCATATCCGCACTGTCTCCTACTGTTTCTCCCATGTATGCTGAGTAGGAGCATTCTCCCAACACCATCAGTTGCTGAATCTCCTTGATCACTTCCAGTTCCACTTCAAGTTGTTTCCTCTTCATCCTAGTCTTTCTTCCTCGGATCCATATCTTGGACAATCTCCTCAGGCTTGCTCTCTTACACTTTGTACCATTCCTCCTCTTGATCCACTTCTTGTTCTTCTCATGAACATCATAAGCTGATTGAATCAAGTCACACAACCCATCCACATCTGCTTGCTCTTCACCTTTGATCACTTGCATAATCAGCTGACCATATGATGAGTTTAAGCTGACTAGAAGACTCAAGACTACATCTTGCTCCATCCTCTTTTGTATCATCTCCGGGTCTGATGCCCTTGTTCTCCAGACACTCAACTCCTTCCACAGATATTTCAGCTTTCCCACAAGCTGATGAAGTTCTTCTGCTCCTCTTTTACAGCTGCTGCGAGTTCCCTTGACCTCACGGCCCTTCTTCAGACCAGATATACTCCCACAAACTGCTCCAGTCTCACATCTTGTGTGATTTCCTTGAACAGCTCTTTCTTCAGACCTCAGGCTCCACGCCTGACCTTCATTTGCAGTCATCTCTTGTAAAGGCTTCTCCTTTCCATGACTGCTCCATAACCCACAGCTTTCCAAAGCTCTTTTGGCCCACGTTGACCACTCGCCATGCCTCTCCTCTTCAGTCTTCATAGTTAACTCAGGTCTGTGTTCCATTTCCATGTTGAGATGATTTGGATTCACCAGAAACTCTCACGCCACAAAGATAATGAAACCCAGAAGTTAAGAACACCAAGAACACTCAAGAACACTCAAGAACACCCAGATTTTTATGAAAAACGAAATCACACTCTCCCCTGTTTGAACAACCTGGCTCTGATACCATAAACACTTTTGTGTTTTAAGAGTATGATTCAAACAATCAGAGATAATCAGATCAAGATATCAAAGAGATTAAGAGATTTTAGAGAATAGAGAGAGAGAGGCTCAAAACTCCATCAGATTGATTAATGAGAGAGTTTACTATAAGATTTATAGAAAGAGTTAGAGTGATTTAGAGAATAAGAGAATGAGATTGGATTATGAAAAGATTAGTGAAGAATCATGATGAACACTCAAGAACAAGAGAGAGAGAATGACTCAAACTGTGTAATCTTTTATTAATAAGAGACTTTACAATATATAGGACATGATACAAGGGTTTTCAAGACTCTAAGGATAAGGCTAAGCATGTGAAGTCAATACAGGAGCAAGACCAGGTTTAAATCGATCCAATGGCTGATCTCACATGTGTAAAGCATCTTTGCTTTTGCTTTACCTTTCCAGCATGGGACAGGCTGTCATGGTGACCCTTATCCTTCTTCCAACGGTCTGATTCTTATCCAAGACTGAGGCTCAGACCGTTTACCACTCTAACTCCTCATTTTAACTTTCACCTTTGGTTAATGTTTGTGATCGCCCTTGATATGTACGGCTTGTACGGCCAGTACCTTCAGTACGGATTGTACGGCTATGGCTGATCACAAACTCTCCCAAAGACTCATACCTTCTTTCCCTTTCAGTCTCTCAACTCCTTGTGCCTTCTCACACATTATACTCAGCTCATTTCAACACTCCCCCTCAAGCTTGATCTTGGTGATTGATCAAGCTTGGAAACCATGAGATCTTCCTCATTAAAAACCTCACCAAGGAAAACCCATTGGGACAAAACCTTGATGAGGGAAAAAGAGTAAAGAGCCCATGGTTAAGGGAACTCAGCCACTTGTTGTGAGATCAATGAGCCCTAGCCTGATGTGGATGGACTCCATGGTCTTTTGCCTTGCAGCTTTGGTGAAGACATCAGCTAACTGATCTTCACTTCTGGTATAGCATGGCAAGATCACTCCCAAGACTATCATCTGCCTCACCTTATGACAATCCACTTCAATGTGCTTGGTTCTTTCATGAAACACCGAGTTGGAGGCTATGTGGATGGCGGCTTGGTTATCACAATGCATAGTCATAGGTGTAGCTTGCTCAATTCCCAAATGCTTCAAGATCCCCTTGATCCATACCAACTCGTTGGTGAGCTTCAGCATTGCCCTATACTCAGCCTCAGCACTTGAGCACGATACCACCTTCTGCTTCTTGCTCTTCCATGTCACTAGATTTCCTCCAATGAAGGTGCAATAGCCTGTGGTTGATCTCCTATCAGCTCGATCACCAGCCCAATCAGCATCACAGTACCCAACGACTTCAGTACTCTTGTTGCATCCTAACCAGACTCCTAGACCGGCTGATCCATTCAGATACATCAAGAGCCTCTCCACCATGCGCCAATGATGTTCCTTTGGTACTTGCATGTGTTGGCTTACCTGATTCACAGCAAAACAGATATCAGGACGTGTGATTGTTAAGTATATGAGCTTACCCACTAGCTTCCTATAAAGCTTGGGATCATGGAACAGCTTGCTGTCCTCAAGCTCCCCCTCACGTGGAACCTTATACCCATCCTCCATGGGCATTTTGGCTATCTTCCCTCCTAGCACACCTGCATCTTTCAAAAGATCAAGTGCATACTTTCTTTGAGACATGAATAGGCCTTCCTTGGATCTACATATCTCAATCCCAAGGAAGTATTTCATTTCTCCCAAGTCTTTGATTTCAAAAACAGATTTGAGAAACTCTTTTGTTTCTCTTATCCCAATCTTATCACTACCTGTTATGATGATATCATCAACATACACAAGTAGACAGATGATACCTGATGGAGTAGTAAGAGTGAAGAGAGTGTGGTCCAACTCAGACTTCCTGAAGCCACGCCCATTCAGAGTGGTGCTGAGTTTGTTGTACCAGGCTCTAGGGGATTGTTTCAAACCATAGATAGCCTTCTTTAGTCTTAGAACATTCCCAGGCTTCACAAGACCTTCTAAGCCTGGTGGAGGATACATATAGACTTCATCTTCTAACTCTCCTTGAAGGAATGCATTCTTCACATCCATCTGCCACAAATCCCACTCAAGATTCACAGCCAAGGACAATACTATCCTGATGGTGTGTAACTTAGCAACAGGAGCAAATGTATCTATGTAGTCCTCTCCATATGTTTGAGTGTATCCTCTAGCCACCAATCTTGTCTTTCTCCTATCAATCTGTCCATTTGGCAAGTACTTGATGGTGAATATCCATCTACTTGTAACAGCCCTCTTCCCCTTTGGGAGTTCACTTTCAAACCAAGTGTCATTCTTAATCATTGCATTTGCTTCATCTCCAACCGACTCCTTCCATTCCTCATGCATCATAGCCTCTTCATATGATCTTGGCACAAAGCTCTCATCTAAGCTTGTCATGAAGGCGCAATGATCAGATGGGAAATGGGCAAAGGAACACACTGCTTGGGAGGGATGCTCCACAGCCTGGGCATTGTAGTACACTCTCGTGTTTACCCAGTTGGAAGCATCCTTCTTCAACCGTGTGCTTCTCCTTAGTGGTGCTTCAGCCGGGACATTATCCCTTGATGAGACTGAGACTGGTTCTTCTTGCTGTTCTTCTTGCTGTTGCACATTGTCTTCCTCTTCTTGTAAACTTTCTTCAGGTTCTGGTTCACCCATTGCCTCAACCCCTTCATCTTGCATCATCACACACTGATCAGGGTCTCTCAAGCCTTCTTCTGGATGGCTTGCTTCTTCAGTTTCATTCCCCCTCTCATGATTAGAGTGGGATGTTCCTTCAGCTTCAGGAGAACTAGATGTGTTCCGTCCTCCTTGATCCTGGGTTAGATTGATCCCAAGACCTTCCAATATGATCCTAAGGCTCGCAGCCTTATCAGAATCCCGAGATAGATCTTTCAAATCCTCCCAGCTCCGCTCTTCATAGTATCCCTTACTCTCCATGAACTTTACTTCTCTAGATACATGTACTCTTCTTGTCTTTGGATCAATGCACTTGTATCCCTTCTGAGATGATGAGTATCCAATGAACATAGTTCTTATACTCTTTGGCTCAAGCTTGTTTCTCATCTCTCCCGGTACCATCACATAGCTTACACAACCAAACACTCTCAAGTGGTTTAGGGATGGCTTGATCTTGTTAAGAACTTCAAATGGAGACTGATCTTGCAACACTCTGGTCGGTATCCTATTAATCAGATAGCACGCAGACATGACTGCATCACTCCAATACCTCTTAGGAACATTGCTTTGAAACATCATGGACCGAGCAACTTCCATAAGATGTCGGTTCTTCCTTTCTGCCACACCATTCTGCTGAGGAGTATAGGGACAACTAGTTTGGTGAAGAATCCCATGCTGAGCTAAGTGTTGCTTGAATAATCTGCTTGTATACTCACCACCATTATCAGATCTGAAAATCTTAAGCTTTGCATTATATTGGTTAGTCACATAGCATTGAAAGTTCTTAAATGCTTCAAGCACACTATCTTTTGTTTTAATGAGTGTTATCCAGGTGTATTTAGATTTTTCATCAATGAATGTTACAAAGTACTTATAACTTTCTCTAGATAAACAAGGGGCAGTCCATACATCAGAATGCACAAGATCAAAACAGTTTTCATAAATAGTACTAGACTTTTGGAAAACAGTTCTACAATGTTTACCCAATATACATGCTTCACATTCATTATTTTTAAACATAACACCTGGTAACATTAAGTTCAAAGCTCTAACATGAGGATGGCCTAGTCTAGCATGCCACAATGCATTATTTTTTAAAGCAGAAACAGATTGAAACGAGTAACTAAGATTAGAAACAGGAGCAATGTCTTCAAGCATATAGAGATCTCCTTTGGTTACTCCTTTTCCAATCAACTTATGACTCTCAATATCCTGAAACTTCACATCATTAGGACTAAAGATAACATTGCAATGTAAATCAGTAGTGCATTTCTTGACAGATAATAGATTAGATGTAAATTCAGGCATATAGAAAGCTTTAGACTCCTTATCAAATAGTTTCAGGTTTCCTATTCCTTTTATTGCTATCCTATCACCATTTGCAATCATAACATGACCAGTAGTTGGTTCTATATCTTTTATAAGACTAGTGTCACTTATCATATGATGAGAGGCACCAGAATCCACAATTAAAGGTTTAATCATGTTTTGAACAGCAAATCCACTTGGTGATTCAATTCTAGCAATAGATGTTCTAGGAATTTTCAGTTCAGTTTCTATGTTTTCAAGACTCCTAGGTATACTACACGCAGCATATGAGTATCCTAGAGTATGAGTAAGAGAACTACCATTGTCCTTGAGAGCCTTGATGAGGGCATCAATGTCAGAACGTCTGATCATCTCATGCTCCATACTGCTCTTCCCGGACGTGTGCTGAGATGCCATAGCCTTGACATCACTCTCCTCAGCTCTCACACCAGCACCATTGCTTCCCCTTGATGATCCGGCCTCACTTGATTCAGCTGAGAGATGAGCCCTTCCTTCTCGGTCCTTAACAAACTTGGATGGCTTGAGGTGGGGATGGAGGATCCAGCATTGACTCCTCTTGTGCCCTGGCTTCTTGCAGTGGTCACAGTTGCCACCAAACTTCCTCTCATCTCCTTTATACGCCGCCTTGTTTGCTTGGACCGTCTCAACCTGATTCGCCGAGGTCATCTCCCCCTTTCCACCAAACAGGCCAAGAGAATCATCCTCCTTTTGTAGCTGTGCGCACACATCATCAAAGGACGGGAGCTTTGGGGACCTCAGCATATGCTTTATCACATCCTTGTAAACCGGATTCAGTGTCAATAACAAGCCAAACACTTGGTCTTGCTCACGCCTCTCCATAAGCGTAGCCTCATCATTGGTATTTGGCCTCAACATCTCTAGTTCAGACCACAAGGCCCTGAACTTTCCCAAGTGTTTAGTGAACTCCTCCTCTTCTTGCATCAGTGTGTTGATAGCTCTCTTTACTTCAAACACCCTGCTCAGATTGGAGATGTTGCCATACACTTTCTGAAGCGTCTCCCACAACGCCTTTGGGGTCTCGCAGTAGCTATATGCCTCCAAGATTGAAGCTTCAAGTGACCCTTGCAACACGGCCAACACCTTTAGGTCCTCTTGCGCCCACTTCTCTTGATCGGCTACAACTATCTCCGTGGATCCTCCATCTATAGCAACTGGTTTTGGGACTCCATCTGTGACATGACCCCATAAACCCTTGCTCCCAATGACTGTCTTCACCAGCCGTGACCAAAGCAGGTAGTTTCCACCACCTTTTAATGTAACCGGAACCGCCAGCACCTTGTTTCCTTCCATCTTGTCTTGCATAACTCAGATCGTGATCTTGTACTGAACTGAAGCTGAAGATTTGCGGAATGAACACACCAGGCTATGAGTAACCTGGCTCTGATACCATATAAGATTTATAGAAAGAGTTAGAGTGATTTAGAGAATAAGAGAATGAGATTGGATTATGAAAAGATTAGTGAAGAATCATGATGAACACTCAAGAACAAGAGAGAGAGAATGACTCAAACTGTGTAATCTTTTATTAATGAGAGAGTTTACAATATATAGGACATGATACAAGGGTTTTCAAGACTCTAAGGATAAGGCTAAGCATGTGAAGTCAATACAGGAGCAAGACCAGGTTTAAATCGATCCAATGGCTGATCTCACATGTGTAAAGCATCTTTGCTTTTGCTTTACCTTTCCAGCATGGGACAGGCTGTCATGGTGACCCTTATCCTTCTTCCAACGGTCTGATTCTTATCCAAGACTGAGGCTCAGACCGTTTACCACTCTAACTCCTCATTTTAACTTTCACCTTTGGTTAATGTTTGTGATCGCCCTTGATATGTACGGCTTGTACGGCCAGTACCTTCAGTACGGATTGTACGGCTATGGCTGATCACAAACTCTCCCAAAGACTCATACCTTCTTTCCCTTTCAGTCTCTCAACTCCTTGTGCCTTCTCACACATTATACTGAGCTCATTTCAACATTTACAACATATATAGATAAGAGATACATCAAGATCGTCCAGGTTCAGTCTAGTGGAGATTACAAGCATGTGTAGTCAAAGATGCTTGATTTAAAGTAGCCAATAAGGTTCCTCACATGCTTGGGTATCTTGCTTTAGCTTTCCAGCTGTGCCAGCCTGTCTAAAGCTTTCTTCCCTTGACCAGACCTTATCCAAACTCCTCCTTGCTTATCCAAACTCCCCCTGGCGTGTTTCACTCTCCAAATGGATGCAAGGTAACTTTCCAAGTCTTTTAACTCAGTTACCACAGTAACAATAAAGTTACTGTGGTAAATCTCCAAAGTTACTGCCTGCTCCAAATCCCTTCCTCTATCCATGTATCAACTCTTCATCTCCTCATCTTCATCTCCTCATCTCAACAGAATCTCTTTGTAAGAAGCTTGATTTGGATACATAAAGTGGTGGAGAATCACCAGGAAGTTGAATAAATCTAATAGGAGTTGGCATGAAGAAGTTATCCCATTTTCAAATCAGGTGATTCCAGTTTCCCAGTTTGGGAATAGCACAGCTTCTTCGTCGTTCCAATCAACCCAGGATGAATCTCTTTGTAAGAAGCTTGATTTGGATACATAAAGTGGTGGAGAATCACCAGGAAGTTGAATAAATCTCATAGGAGTTGGCATGAAAAAGTTATCCCACTTTCAAATCAGGTGATTCCAGTTTCCCAGTTTGGGAATAGCACAGCTTCTTCGTCGTTCCAATCAAACCAGGATGAATCTCTTTGTAAGAAGCTTGATTTGGATACATAAAGTGGTGGAGAATCACCAGGAAGTTGAATAAATTTCATAGGAGTTGGCATGAAGAAGTTATCCCACTTTCAAATCAGGTGATTCCAGTTTCCCAGTTTGGGAATAGCACAGCTTCTTCGTCGTTCCAATCAAACCAGGAAGAATCTCTTTGTAAGAAGCTTGATTTGGATACATAAAGTGGTGTAGAATCACCAGAAAGCTGAATAAATCTCATAGGAGTGGAGATGAAAAGTTATCCCACTTTCAAATCAGGTGATTCCAGTTTCCCAGTTTGGGAATAGCACAGCTTCTTCGTCGTTCCAATCAAACCAGGATGAATCTCTTTGTAAGAAGCTTGATTTGGATACATAAAGTGGTGGAGAATCACCAGGAAGTTGAATAAATCTCATAGGAGTTGGCATGAAGAAGTTATCCCACTTTCAAATCAGGTGATTCCAGTTTCCCAGTTTGGGAATAGCACAGCTTCTTCGTCGTTCCAATCAACCCAGGATGAATGAATTTGTGAAAAGCTTGATTTGGATACATAAAGTGGTGGAGAATCACCAGGAAGTTGAATAAATCTCATAGGAGTTGGCATGAAGAAGTTATCCCACTTTCAAATCAGGTGATTCCAGTTTCCCAGTTTGGGAATAGCACAGCTTCTTCGTCGTTCCAATCAAACCAGGATGAATCACTTTGTGAAAAGCTTGATTTGGATACATAAAGTGGTGGAGAATCACCAGGAAGTTGGCATGAAGAAGTTATCCCACTTTCAAATCAGGTGATTCCAGTTTCCCAGTTTGGGAATAGCACAGCTTCTTCGTCGTTCCAATCAAACCAGGAAGAATCACTTTGTAAGAAGCTTGATTTGGATACATAAAGTGGTGAAGAATCACCAGGAAGTTGAATAAATCTCATAGGAGTTGGCATGAAGAAGTTATCCCACTTTCAAATCAGGTGATTCCAGTTTCCCAGTTTGGGAATAGCACAGCTTCTTCGTCGTTCCAATCAACCAGGATGAATCTCTTTGTAAGAAGCTTGATTTGGATACATAAAGTGGTGGAGAATCACCAGGAAGTTGAATAAATCTCATAGGAGTGGGGATGAAGAAGTTATCCCACTTTCAAATCAGGTGATTCCAGTTTCCCAGTTTGGGAATAGCACAGCTTCTTCGTCGTTCCAATCAAACCAGGATGAATCACTTTGTAAGAAGCTTGATTTGGATACATAAAGTGGTGGAGAATCACCAGGAAGTTGAATAAATCTAATAGGAGTTGGCATGAAGAAGTTATCCCACTTTCAAATCAGGTGATTCCAGTTTCCCAGTTTGGGAATAGCACAGCTTCTTCGTCGTTCCAATCAACCCAGGATGAATCTCTTTGTAAGAAGCTTGATTTGGATACATAAAGTGGTGGAGAATCACCAGGAAGTTGAATAAATCTCATAGGAGTTGGCATGAAGAAGTTATCCCACTTTCAAATCAGGTGATTCCAGTTTCCCAGTTTGGGAATAGCACAGCTTCTTCGTCGTTCCAATCAACCCAGGATGAATCTCTTTGTAAGAAGCTTGATTTGGATACATAAAGTGGTGGAGAATCACCAGGAAGTTGAATAAATCTCATAGGAGTTGGCATGAAGAAGTTATCCCACTTTCAAATCAGGTGATTCCAGTTTCCCAGTTTGGGAATAGCACAGCTTCTTCGTCGTTCCAATCAAACCAGGATGAATCACTTTGTGAAAAGCTTGATTTGGATACATAAAGTGGTGGAGAATCACCAGGAAGTTGGCATGAAGAAGTTATCCCACTTTCAAATCAGGTGATTCCAGTTTCCCAGTTTGGGAATAGCACAGCTTCTTCGTCGTTCCAATCAAACCAGGATGAATCACTTTGTAAGAAGCTTGATTTGGATACATAAAGTGGTGGAGAATCACCAGGAAGTTGAATAAATCTCATAGGAGTTGGCATGAAGAAGTTATCCCACTTTCAAATCAGGTGATTCCAGTTTCCCAGTTTGGGAATAGCACAGCTTCTTCGTCGTTCCAATCAAACCAGGATGAATCTCTTTGTAAGAAGCTTGATTTGGATACATAAAGTGGTGGAGAATCACCAGGAAGTTGAATAAATCTCATAGGAGTTGGCATGAAGAAGTTATCCCACTTTCAAATCAGGTGATTCCAGTTTCCCAGTTTGGGAATAGCACAGCTTCTTCGTCGTTCCAATCAACCCAGGATGAATCTCTTTGTAAGAAGCTTGATTTGGATACATAAAGTGGTGGAGAATCACCAGGAAGTTGAATAAATCTCATAGGAGTTGGCATGAAGAAGTTATCCCACTTTCAAATCAGGTGATTCCAGTTTCCCAGTTTGGGAATAGCACAGCTTCTTCGTCGTTCCAATCAAACCAGGATGAATGACTTTGTGAAAAGCTTGATTTGGATACATAAAGTGGTGGAGAATCACCAGGAAGTTGAATAAATCTCATAGGAGTTGGCATGAAGAAGTTATCCCACTTTCAAATCAGGTGATTCCAGTTTCCCAGTTTGGGAATAGCACAGCTTCTTCGTCGTTCCAATCAAACCAGGATGAATCACTTTGTAAGAAGCTTGATTTGGATACATAAAGTGGTGGAGAATCACCAGGAAGTTGAATAAATCTCATAGGAGTTGGCATGAAGAAGTTATCCCACTTTCAAATCAGGTGATTCCAGTTTCCCAGTTTGGGAATAGCACAGCTTCTTCGTCGTTCCAATCAACCAGGATGAATCTCTTTGTAAGAAGCTTGATTTGGATACATAAAGTGGTGGAGAATCACCAGGAAGTTGAATAAATCTCATAGGAGTTGGGATGAAGAAGTTATCCCACTTTCAAATCAGGTGATTCCAGTTTCCCAGTTTGGGAATAGCACAGCTTCTTCGTCGTTCCAATCAAACCAGGATGAATCACTTTGTAAGAAGCTTGATTTGGATACATAAAGTGGTGGAGAATCACCAGGAAGTTGAATAAATCTCATAGGAGTTGGCATGAAGAAGTTATCCCACTTTCAAATCAGGTGATTCCAGTTTCCCAGTTTGGGAATAGCACAGCTTCTTCGTCGTTCCAATCAAACCAGGATGAATCTCTTTGTAAGAAGCTTGATTTGGATACATAAAGTGGTGGAGAATCACCAGGAAGTTGAATAAATCTCATAGGAGTTGGCATGAAGAAGTTATCCCACTTTCAAATCAGGTGATTCCAGTTTCCCAGTTTGGGAATAGCACAGCTTCTTCGTCGTTCCAATCAACCCAGGATGAATCTCTTTGTAAGAAGCTTGATTTGGATACATAAAGTGGTGGAGAATCACCAGGAAGTTGAATAAATCTCATAGGAGTTGGCATGAAGAAGTTATCCCACTTTCAAATCAGGTGATTCCAGTTTCCCAGTTTGGGAATAGCACAGCTTCTTCGTCGTTCCAATCAAACCAGGATGAATCTCTTTGTAAGAAGCTTGATTTGGATACATAAAGTGGTGGAGAATCACCAGGAAGTTGAATAAATCTCATAGGAGTTGGCATGAAGAAGTTATCCCACTTTCAAATCAGGTGATTCCAGTTTCCCAGTTTGGGAATAGCACAGCTTCTTCGTCGTTCCAATCAAACCAGGATGAATCACTTTGTAAGAAGCTTGATTTGGATACATAAAGTGGTGGAGAATCACCAGGAAGTTGAATAAATCTCATAGGAGTTGGCATGAAGAAGTTATCCCACTTTCAAATCAGGTGATTCCAGTTTCCCAGTTTGGGAATAGCACAGCTTCTTCGTCGTTCCAATCAAACCAGGATGAATGACTTTTTGAAAAGCTTGATTTGGATACATAAAGTGGTGGAGAATCACCAGGAAGTTGAATAAATCTCATAGGAGTTGGCATGAAGAAGTTATCCCACTTTCAAATCAGGTGATTCCAGTTTCCCAGTTTGGGAATAGCACAGCTTCTTCGTCGTTCCAATCAAACCAGGATGAATCACTTTGTAAGAAGCTTGATTTGGATACATAAAGTGGTGGAGAATCACCAGGAAGTTGAATAAATCTCATAGGAGTTGGCATGAAGAAGTTATCCCACTTTCAAATCAGGTGATTCCAGTTTCCCAGTTTGGGAATAGCACAGCTTCTTCGTCGTTCCAATCCCCCAGGATGAATCTCTTTGTAAGAAGCTTGATTTGGATACAAAAGTGGTGGAGAATCACCAGGAAGTTGAATAAATCTCATAGGAGTTGGCATGAAGAAGTTATCCCACTTTCAAATCAGGTGATTCCAGTTTCCCAGTTTGGGAATAGCACAGCTTCTTCGTCGTTCCAATCAACCCAGGATGAATCTCTTTGTAAGAAGCTTGATTTGGATACATAAAGTGGTGGAGAATCACCAGGAAGTTGAATTAATCTCATAGGAGTTGGCATGAAGAAGTTATCCCACTTTCAAATCAGGTGATTCCAGTTTCCCAGTTTGGGAATAGCACAGCTTCTTCGTCGTTCCAATCAAACCTGTTGAGAAGAGGTGATACATTGATAGAGGAAGAGTATTGGGGCAGATAGTAACTTTGGAGTTTTACCACAGTAACTTCGGTTTGACTATGGTAACTAAGTTAAAAGCTTAGGAAGTTACTTTGCATCCCTTTGGAGAGTGGATCACGCCCAAGAGGAAGTCTGGATAAGGAAGGAGTAGTTTGGATAAGGTCTGGTCATAGCTGGAAAGGTAAAGCACCTTTACAGCCTGTCCAAGCATGTGAAGCATCTTTACAGCCTATCCCTTGACTTCACATGCTTATGATTTCGAAATCCTCTTTGTATTATCCTTATCTCTTCATATATAACTTGTATCTGAGACATTAAATTAATTAATGGAGTTTTGAGTATTCTCTCTATTCTCTCTCTACTTATTCTCTTAATCTCTTTAATCTTACACAAAACAATCTGATTGTTCTTAAACACACTCTAATACACAAAAGTGTATATGGTATCAGAGCCAGGTTACTAAAAGGGTGGAAGTGTGTTATTCATGTTCTTAAAAAATCTGGTTTTGTGTTCTTGAGCTGTTCTTGATGTTCTTGAGTGTTCTTGGTGGTTTTGAGCTCTGTTCTTCATTTGCTGGGTTTTATTGAGGACATCTGATGGAGTCAAACGTGAGCAGAGAGATGAAGACAAGATCAAGTTATCAAGTGAAGAAAGGGAGAGAAAACAAGTGGATCTGGTCAGATTGGGTAGAGGCAGCTTTGGAAAGCTGTGGGATTTGGAGTAATCATGTAAAGGGAGAGCCTTTAAAGGTGAGAGCTGCTGAGAAAGATCAGACAGCAAGTTTGAAGGAGATTCAAGTAAAGGTAGAACCTTTAAAGGAGGTAGCTGCTAAAGAAGGTCAGACAGCAAGGTTGGAGGGTCATGAAGCCAAGGGCGTGATCTATAGTCTAAGACAAAGGAAGGACAAGTTGTATCAGCTTGTGGGGAGGCTGAGAGAAGTAGAATCAGAGTTGGGTATGGTGAAAACTCATACAGGAAGGAGGAAGCAAGATGTGATCTTTAGCTTTCTTATGGGAGAGATATGTGAGTTGGTTGAACACATTTGTGATGTGTGGGAGATAAACAAGAAGCCAGGTAGATGGAAGAGAGGTACAAGCTGCAAGAAGGGAAAGTTGAGAAAACTTTCTAAGATGTGGGTCATGATGAGCAGATTATGGAGGAAGGGTATCAAGGAGAGTATGCAAGTAGGAGAGTGTTTCTACTCAGCTTACATGGGAGAATCTGTAGAGAGCAGTGGGGTTATGAGGAAGCTAGAGACCAAAGGAGCAGATGAGCGTGTCACAAAGGAGGAATGGGATGAGTTTGTCAAGTATGTGTATGCTTTGGCTACGACCCGGAGACAAGGTGCTCCTGCCAAAGCATCCACATCCAACAAACCCATCATTGTTGATTCTGGAGCAAGTCATCACATGATTAGTGATAGAAGCTTAATGAGTGATGTAAAGAAAGCCACTGGGGGTGTGATGATAGCTAATGGTGATAGGATTCCAATAGAAGGAGTTGGAAAGCTCAAGCTATTTGATAAAGACTCAGATGCCTTCTACATGCCACAGTTTGCTTCAATTTGCTATCTGTGAGGAAAGCCACAATTGATCTTGGCTGTCAAGTAGTATTCAGGCCAGATGATGTTGAGTTCCAAGATTTGAAGACTGGAAGGGTCATTGGGAGAGGAGACAGCAAGAATAATCTATATCAGCTCCAATTGGCTAAGATCTCTAAACCCTTTGATTCTATGTGTTTGAGTAGTACTTATGAGAAGATTGATAGTATTACTTGGCATGCTAGATTGGGACATCCTCATGCTCGTGCTATTGAATTGATAATTCCTAATATGTCATTTAGTCACTTGGAGTGTGAAGCATGCATATTAGGGAAGCATTGTAGGACTGTTTTTCCAACATCAGAAACTACTTATGAGCATTGCTTTGATCTAGTTCATTCAGATGTGTGGACTGCTCCTTGTTTGTCTAGAGATAGCCAGAAGTACTTTGTGACATTCATTGACGAGAAGTCTAAGTATACTTGGCTTACATTGCTTCCATCTAAAGATAGGGTGCTAGAAGCATTTATGAACTTCCAAGCATATGTATCTAATCAATACAATGCTACTGTGAAGGTACTGAGATCAGATAATGGAGGTGAATACATCAGCAATGCCTTCAAGAGTCATCTAGCCAAGCATGGGATTGTGCATCAGACTAGCTGCCCTTACACACCACAGCAGAATGGGGTAGCTGAGAGGAAGAACAGGCACTTGATGGAGGTTGCTAGATCAATGATGTTTCATGCAAATGTCCCAAAACGCTTTTGGAGTGATGCTGTGCAGACTGCTTGCTATCTCATCAACCGGGTTCCAACCAAGATATTGAAGAATCTGTCTCCATTTGAGGTATTGAACAAGAGTAAACCTGTCATTGATCATCTACGTGTCTTTGGGTGTGTGTGCTATGTCATGGTTCCAGGAGAGCAGAGAAACAAGCTGGAGGCAAAGAGTACTAAGGCTAAGGCTATGTTCATTGGTTACTCTATCACTCAGAAGGGGTACAAGTGCTATGATCCTGAAGCAAGGAGAGTGATGGTATCTAGAGAAGTGAAGTTTGTTGAAACAAAAGGTTATTATGAAGAAAAGGAGTGGGAAAATCTGAAGGATTTGTCTCAAGCTCCATCTGATAAGGCAACAATACTGAGAGTGTTGTTAGAGAAGCTTGGGATAGGATTATCCCAGGATCAGGAAACCGGAAGGAGAGAGTCTTCCAATCAGAGTGGTGGAGCTGGAAGAACAACTCCTCTTGATCATGAGAGGGGGAATGGAACTGAATCTGGTGAGCAAGAGCAAAACCAAGAGGATTCAGGTCTTCATGATCAAGATACATCACAAGAAGTTGAGAACAATGAGGTTCAGTCTAGTGGAGAAGTGGATGAGGTTCAGTCTAGTGGAGAAGTGGATGAGGTTCAGTCTAGTGTAGAAGAACAACTCAGACCGGCCAGTTCAGAAGAAGAGCAAGTGGAGCCGGCTAGTGTGCAAACTGAAGATCAGGTTCAAGCTTTGAGGAGGAGCACAAGGATAAAGAGGGATCCTTCCAACTGGGTAAACACGAGAGTGTACTACAATGCCCAGGCTGTGGAGCATCCTTCTCAAGCCATGTGTTCCTTTGCTGAGTTTCCAGAGGAGCATTATGCCTTTATGATTAGTCTGGATGAGAGTTATGTACCAAGGACTTATGAAGAAGCTATGTTAGACAAGTAATGGAAAGAATCAGTGGGAGCTGAAGCAGGTGCTATGATCAAAAATGATACATGGTATGAGAGTGAGCTGCCTAAGGGAAAGAGGGCTGTATCTAAAAGTTTTAGAGTATAAAGAGTAATCTGAGAGTTTAGGAGAGATTAGAGAAGTATTAGAGATGATTTAGAGTAGAATCTGAGATCAAGAGACTAAGAGAAAAGCCATGGAGGCTAATAATAATCTGAACTGTCTAATATTATTAAGAGATGGGTTTACAACTTATATAGGAGAAGCACTAGGGTTTTAACGTAAAGAATAAGGCACTAGTATAAGCATGTGGAGTCAACACTAAAGGAAGAAGCTCTTTTGAAATGGACGGACCAAGATGTTCACATGCTTCCGGCTTTACTGCCTGTCCAAGCCTGGATAGATAAGGCGCGTCTCAACCTTATCTCTAAACGGTCTGATCCGTTCTCAAACCTTCTCCATATATCAGTGTCTTCACTCGTCCATCTTCCTTCCACTTCACGTTCCCTCAGATGTACGGACACTCCCACCAAGTACACTTCATGCCCTAACTTTGCACAACCCATAATGTGTCCTTAAGTAGATTTAGAGTAGTGATGGTCGAGATGATCCGTACTGGCCGTACACTGACCGTACTGTCCGTACACATGCCATCCGTTCTCTCTCCCATTACTCTCCTAACTCCTCTCCTCTTATCATATGACTTCCTCATCTCAACACTCCCCCTCAAGCTTATCTTTGCGAAAGTCTAAGCTTGGATAGCCATGAGATCTTCCTCATTAAAAACCTCACCAAGGAAAACCCATTGGGACAAAACCTTGATGAGGGAAAAAGAGTAAAGACCTCATGACTTAGGGGATTAGCTCCTTCTCTTCCCAAGATCTATGAGTCCCAATCTGATATGAATGGACTCCATAGTCTTCTGTCTTGCTGCCTTAGTGAACACATCAGCCAACTGATCTTCACTCCTAGTGTAGCATGGCAAGATGACTCCTAGGACAATCATCTGCCTCACCTTGTGACAATCAACCTCAATGTGCTTGGTTCTTTCATGGAACACCGAGTTGGAGGCTATGTGGATCGCGGCTTGGTTATCACAATGCATGGTCATTGGCGTGGCTTGATCAATCCCCAAATGCTTCAAGATGCCCTTGATCCATACTAGCTCGTTTGTAAGCTTCAGCATGGCTCTATACTCAGCTTCTGCACTTGAGCAAGACACCACCTTTTGCTTCTTGCTCTTCCAAGTCACCAAGTTGCCTCCAATGAATGTGCAATAGCCGGTTGTTGATCTCCTGTCAGCTCTATCACCAGCCCAATCAGCATCACAGTATCCAACAACTTCTGTGCTTCCATTGCAGCCCATCCATACTCCTTGATCAGGTGAGCCATTGAGATACATCAAGATCCTCTCCACCATCCGCCAATGATGCTCCTTAGGCACTTGCATGTGTTGACTCACCTGATTCACAGCAAAACAAATGTCAGGCCTAGTTATGGTAAGATAAATCAATTTGCCAACTAGTTTTCTATAGAGTTTAGGATCCTGATAAGGTTTGCTGTCTTCAATCTCCCCCTCTCGTGGGACTTTGTAGCCATCCTCCGTAGGCATCCTTGCTGTCTTGCCTCCATAAGCACCTGCACCTTTCAAGAGATCAAGTGTATACTTTCTTTGGGACATGAACAAACCCTCCTTGGATCTACATATCTCAATTCCAAGAAAGTATTTCATTTCTCCCAAGTCTTTAATCTCAAACTTGGATTTAAGGAACTCCTTGGTTGCTATGATACCTTCCTTATCACTCCCTGTGATAATGATATCATCAACATACACAAGAAGTGCAATCATACCTGAGGGAGTACTTAGAGTGAAGAGAGTGTGATCTAGCTCAGACTTCTTGAAGCCTCGGCCATTAAGAGTAGTGCTCAGCTTGTTATACCAAGCTCTTGGTGATTGCTTCAGCCCATAGATAGCTTTCTTCAGTCTCAACACATTCCCTTTCTTTACTAAGTGTTCCAAGCCCGGAGGTGGATGCATATACACTTCATCCTCAAGCTCTCCTTGTAGAAATGCATTCTTCACATCCATTTGCCATAAGCCCCATCCAAGATTCACAGCCAAGCTTAATACAATCCGGATTGTGTGTAGCTTAGCCACTGGTGCAAAGGTCTCAATGTAATCTTCTCCATATGTTTGAGTAAAGCCTCTTGCAACCAGTCTTGACTTCTTCCTCTCAACCTGACCATCAGCCTTATACTTGATTGTGAATATCCATCTACTAGTCACAGCCTTCTTCCCTTTAGGTAACTCACTCTCATACCATGTATCATTCTTGATCATAGCTCCTGCCTCAGCTCCAACTGATTCCTTCCACTCCTTGTCTTGTATTGCCTCTTCATAGCTTCTTGGGATATAACCCTCATCCAGATTTACCATAAATGCGCAATGTGCTTTAGGATATTGAGCAAAGGAGCACACAGCTTGAGAAGGATGCTCCACTGCTTGGGCATTGTAGTACACTCTCGTGTTTACCCAAGAGGAAGGATCCTTCCTCACTCTTGTGCTTCTCCTCAATTCTGGTTGTTGAACTCTCACGGCTTGCTCTTGAACATCCAGTTGTTCTTCTTCTTCTTCTACATCCTCAACTGATGCTTCTACTTCTCTTTGTTCCTGCTCACCTTGATTGTGAGAGCCTGAACTTATCTCCCTTTGTTCCTGATTTAAGCCGGCTCCATCTTGGCCTAAACTTGTCTCCAACCCTTCCTCATTCAAGCCGGCTCCTTCTTGGCCACTTTCTTGAACTTCAGGCTCATTTCCCCCCTCACGATCATGGTGAGAGTCTCCATGTTGTTCCCTTTGACCAGAGTTCTGATCCTGGGACATCTTGATTCCTAGCCCCTCTAGGATAATCCTTAACACCCCAGCCTTATCTGAGGTTAGATCTTTCAAGTCTTCTTGGTTCTTTTCTTCATAGTATCCTCTTTCTTCTACAAACTTCACATCCCGTGATACTAGAAATCTTCTTCCTTCTGGATCATAGCATTTGTATCCCTTCTGTGTTGTAGAGTAGCCTATGAATACAGCCTTTGTACTCCTTGCTTCCAACTTACTCCTCATCTGTCCCGGAATCAACACATAGCACAAACACCCAAAGACTCTCAAGTGTTCTACCGACGGCTTGTGTTTATTCAAGACCTCAAATGGTGCCTGATCTTCAAGGATCTTTGTAGGTGTCCGGTTGATCAGGTAGCAAGCAGTGGCCACAGCATCACTCCAAAACCTTTTGGGAACATTTGCTTGAAACATTAATGACCGAGCAGTCTCCATGAGATGTCGATTCTTCCTCTCAGCCACACCATTCTGTTGAGGTGTGTAAGGGCAGCTTGTTTGATGAAGAATCCCATGATGAGCTAGATGATACTTGAATGCATGGCTAGTGTATTCTCCTCCATTATCTGATCTAAAAATTTTAATCTTAGCATGATAATGGTTAGTCACATAAGCTTGAAAGTTTTTAAATGCATCAAGAACTCTATCTTTAGATGGGATTAAGGTCAACCAGGTGTATTTGGATTTTTCATCAATGAATGTGACAAAATACTTATGATTCTCCCTAGATAAGCAAGGTGCAGTCCATACATCAGAATGAATCAAATCAAAGCATTTTTCATAAACAGTAGATGACTTTTGAAACACAGTTTTTCAATGTTTGCCTAAAATGCAAGCTTCACAGTCTTTATTCTCAAAATTAACACCTGGCAACATCAAATTCAAGGCTCTACTATGAGGATGTCCTAGTCTAGCATGCCACAAAGCATTCTTATTCAAACTTGAAGTAGTAAATAAACAGCTTGATTCAGAAACAGGAGCTAATTCTTCAAGCATGTAAAGATCCCCTTTAGTAACTCCTTTTCCAATCAACTGGCTGCTCTCAATATCCTGAAACTTCACATCATTAGGACTAAAGATAACATTGCAATGAAGATCAGTAGTACACTTCTTTACTGATAGTAAGTTTGATGTGAATTCTGGCATGTAGAATGCTCTAGTATGTTTATTAAATAGTTTTAAGTTTCCTATTCCTCTAATAGGGATTTTATCTCCATTTGCAATCATCACATGTCCATTAGCAGGTTCAATATCTTTAACTCAAACTAGTGTCACTAATCATATGATGAGATGCACCAGAATCAACTACTAATGGTTTAGTCATGTCATTAGCCATAAGACAAAGTGTACTAGATGACTTGAGAGAGTGATCAGTCCTAGCAAGACTAGCATATACATGATCCGGTTTGGCAATTCCATGTTTCTCAAGACTATTATCATCATTCTTAACTATCATTGATGCACCAAAAGAATAACCATAAGTGTTACCGTTTTCCTTAAGCATCTTGATGAGGGAGTCAATGTCTGATCTCCTAATGTAGTCTTGCTCCCCTCCTCGGTGATTTGGATTGCCTGCATACGCCACCAAGGACCTGCCATCACTCTCCCTTCCTCCTTCATCATTGCTCTTTCCTGAGGTACCAGCACCGCTTGATCCTTCACTCACATTTGCCCTGGCATCCCTCTCCTTCAAGAACTTGGCTGGCTTCAGATGGGGGTGGAGTATCCAGCACTGGCTCTTCTTATGGCCATGCTTCTTGCAATGATCACAGCTCCCATTGAACTTCCTGTCTTCAAACTTGTTGTAACCGGCCTTGTTTGCTTGAGGAGCTTCATCAGAGTTGACTTGCGCAGCCTTATTTGCAAGTGACATCTCTCATTTGCTTCCAAATAATCCAATAGACCCCTGCTCCTTCTGAATTTGAGAGCACACCTCCTCAAGGTCTGGTAGCTTATCCGCTCTCAACATGTGTTTAATCAGTGAGTTGTAAGCCGGATTCAAGGTAAGCAATAGTCCAAAGACCTTATCCTGCTCCCTCCTCTCTTTAAGCAGCTGTGGATCGGTTGTGCTTGGCCTCAGCATCTCAAGCTCTGACCATAAGGACCGGAACCTCCCCAAATGTTTGGTGAATTCCATGTCATCTTGTACCATGCCGTTTATGGCTTTCTTTACTTCAAACACTCGGTGAAGGTTTGAAGCATTCCCATACACCTTCTTCAAGGTGTCCCATAGTTCCTTAGCTGACTCACAATAGCTGTAAGCCTCTAGGATCGCCGGCTCTAGAGAGGCATGAAGAACTGACATCACAAGCATGTCTTCTCGCTGCCACTTCTCTACGGCCGTTTCATTTGAGACCTCTTCCGAGTCTTCTCCCTGAGTAATGAGCTGTGGAGCTTCACCATCCGTGAGATGCTTCCACAAACCCTTACTTCCCACTGTGGTTCTCACCATCCGAGACCACACCAAGTAGTTACTCCCCTTGAAAGTAACTGCCACCTTCATGTGCATGCTTATCCCTCCATCCATCTTCAACAGCTTGTTCTTGAACTACTTGTAGAAGACTTTGAACTTGAGACTAGACTGCACCAACACGTCAAGAACTCACAACACACACGCAAAAGCTTCAATCTTGTAACCACAACGTAACCAAGCAAGACTTGAGGCTAGAGACTCCACGGAACCTTCAAAGCTTTAGTCTTTAGCCCACGCAAAGAACTCAGATTCTCAAGAACCTGGCTCTGATACCATAAAAGTTTTAGAGTATAAAGAGTAATCTGAGAGTTTAGGAGAGATTAGAGAAGTATTAGAGATGATTTAGAGTAGAATCTGAGATCAAGAGACTAAGAGAAAAGCCATGGAGGCTAATAATAATCTGAACTGTCTAATATTATTAAGAGATGGGTTTACAACTTATATAGGAGAAGCACTAGGGTTTTAACGTAAAGAATAAGGCACTAGTCTAAGCATGTGGAGTCAACACTAAAGGAAGAAGCTCTTTTGAAATGGACGGACCAAGATGTTCACATGCTTCCGGCTTTACAGCCTGTCCAAGCCTGGATAGATAAGGCGCGTCTCAACCTTATCTCTAAACGGTCTGATCCGTTCTCAAACCTTCTCCATATATCAGTGTCTTCACTCGTCCATCTTCCTTCCACTTCACGTTCCCTCAGATGTACGGACACTCCCACCAAGTACACTTCATGCCCTAACTTTGCACAACCCATAGTGTGTCCTTAAGTAGATTTAGAGTAGTGATGGTCGAGATGATCCGTACTGGCCGTACACTGACCGTACTGTCCGTACACATGCCATCCGTTCTCTCTCCCATTACTCTCCTAACTCCTCTCCTCTTATCATATGACTTCCTCATCTCAACAGTATCTAGTAGATGGATCTTCACAATCAAGTATCTAGCAAATGGACAGATTGATAGGAAGAAGACCAGATTGGTTGCAAGAGGATTTACACAGACCTATGGAGAGGATTACATTGATACCTTTGCACCAGTAGCTAAGCTACATACAGTTCGGATTGTGTTGTCCATTGCAACAAACTTGGAGTGGGATTTGTGGCAGATGGATGTGAAGAATGCTTTCTTACAAGGTGAGCTAGAAGATGAGGTATACATGCTTCCTCCTCCTGGTCTTGAGCATCTAGTAAAGCCAGGGAATGTTTTGAGATTGAAGAAGGCAATATATGGGCTGAAACAATCACCTAGAGCTTGGTACAGGAAGCTGAGTACAACACTCAATGGGAGAGGCTTTAGGAAGTCTGAATTAGATCACACTCTCTTCACCTTGACAGGACCTTCAGGGATCATTGTGATTCTAGTGTATGTGGATGATTTGATTATCACAGGGAGTGATAAGGCAGGGATTCAAGCTACTAAGGAGTTTCTCAAATCTGTGTTTGACATCAAGGATTTGGGAGAGATGAAGTATTTTCTGGGCATTGAGATATGCAGATCAAAGGAGGGTTTGTTTATGTCTCAAAGGAAGTATACTATGGATATGTTGAAGGAGACTGATGTGCTTGGAGGAAAGATAGCTAAGACACCCCTCGAGGAGGGATATAAGGTTCTGCGTGAAGGGGAGGTTGAAGAGAAGCAGCTGTTTGAGGATCCTAAGCTATACAGGAAGATGGTTGGCAAGCTGATCTACTTGACAATTACTAGGCCAGATATATGCTTCGCTGTGAATCAAGTGAGTCAACATATGCAGGCGCCAAAGGTCCATCATTGGAAGATGGTTGATAGGATACTGAGGTATTTAAGTGGGACGGCTGGACAAGGAGTTTGGATGGGCTGCAATGGCAGTACAGAAGTGGTTGGTTATTGTGATGCTGATTGGGCAGGAGATAGAGTGGACAGGAGATCAACTACTGGGTATTGTACATTCATTGGAGGGAACTTGGTAACTTGGAAGAGTAAGAAGCAGAAGGTTTTCTCCTGTTCAAGTGCTGAAGCTGAGTATAGAGCCATGTTGAAGCTGACAAACGAGTTGGTGTGGATCAAGGGGATCTTGAAGCATCTAGAGATTGAGCAGACTACTCCTATGACTATGCATTGTGACAATCAAGCAGCTATCCACATTGCCTCCAACTCAGTGTTTCATGAGAGAACAAAGCACATAGAGGTGGATTGTCATAAGGTGAGGCAGATGATTATCTTAGGAGTGATACTGCCATGTTATACAAGAAGTGAAGACCAGCTTGCAGATGTGTTTACTAAGGCAGCGAGATTAAAGACAATGGAGTCCATACTATCAAGGCTTGGACTCATTGATCTTACTCCAAGGAGCTGAGCCCCTTAACCATGGAGTCTCCACTCTTTTTCCCTCATCAAGGTTTTATCCCAATGGGTTTTCCTTGGTGAGGTTTTTAATGAGGGAGGTCTTCATGGTTTCCAAGCTTGACTTGTTCTACATGGTCAAGCTTGAGGGGGAGTGTTGAGAAGAGGTGATACATTGATAGAGGAAGAGTATTGGGGCAGATAGTAACTTTGGAGTTTTACCACAGTAACTTCGGTTTGACTGTGGTAACTAAGTTAAAAGCTTAGGAAGTTACTTTGCATCCCTTTGGAGAGTGGATCACGCCCAAGAGGAAGTCTGGATAAGGAAGGAGTAGTTTGGATAAGGTCTGGTCATAGCTGGAAAGGTAAAGCACCTTTACAGCCTGTCCAAGCATGTGAAGCATCTTTACAGCCTATCCCTTGACTTCACATGCTTATGATTTCGAAATCCTCTTTGTATTATCCTTATCTCTTCATATATAACTTGTATCTGAGACATTAATTTAATAAATGGAGTTTTGAGTATTCTCTCTATTCTCTCTCTACTTATTCTCTTAATCTCTTTAATCTTACACAAAACAATCTGATTGTTCTTAAACACACTCTAATACACAAAAGTGTATAAAACCAGGATGAATCTCTTTGTAAGAAGCTTGATTTGGATACATAAAGTGGTGGAGAATCACCAGGAAGTTGAATAAATCTCATAGGAGTTGGCATGAAGAAGTTATCCCACTTTCAAATCAGGTGATTCCAGTTTCCCAGTTTGGGAATAGCACAGCTTCTTCGTCGTTCCAATCAAACCAGGATGAATCTCTTTGTAAGAAGCTTGATTTGGATACATAAAGTGGTGGAGAATCACCAGGAAGTTGAATAAATCTCATAGGAGTGGGATGAAGAAGTTATCCCACTTTCAAATCAGGTGATTCCAGTTTCCCAGTTTGGGAATAGCACAGCTTCTTCGTCGTTCCAATCAAACCAGGATGAATCACTTTGTAAGAAGCTTGATTTGGATACATAAAGTGGTGGAGAATCACCAGGAAGTTGAATAAATCTCATAGGAGTTGGCATGAAGAAGTTATCCCACTTTCAAATCAGGTGATTCCAGTTTCCCAGTTTGGGAATAGCACAGCTTCTTCGTCGTTCCAATCAAACCAGGATGAATCTCTTTGTAAGAAGCTTGATTTGGATACATAAAGTGGTGGAGAATCACCAGGAAGTTGAATAAATCTCATAGGAGTTGGCATGAAGAAGTTATCCCACTTTCAAATCAGGTGATTCCAGTTTCCCAGTTTGGGAATAGCACAGCTTCTTCGTCGTTCCAATCAAACCAGGATGAATCTCTTTGTAAGAAGCTTGATTTGGATACATAAAGTGGTGGAGAATCACCAGGAAGTTGAATAAATCTCATAGGAGTTGGCATGAAGAAGTTATCCCACTTTCAAATCAGGTGATTCCAGTTTCCCAGTTTGGGAATAGCACAGCTTCTTCGTCGTTCCAATCAAACCAGGATGAATCTCTTTGTAAGAAGCTTGATTTGGATACATAAAGTGGTGGAGAATCACCAGGAAGTTGAATAAATCTCATAGGAGTTGGCATGAAGAAGTTATCCCACTTTCAAATCAGGTGATTCCAGTTTCCCAGTTTGGGAATAGCACAGCTTCTTCGTCGTTCCAATCAAACCAGGATGAATCTCTTTGTAAGAAGCTTGATTTGGATACAAAAGTGGTGGAGAATCACCAGGAAGTTGAATAAATCTCATAGGAGTTGGGATGAAGAAGTTATCCCACTTTCAAATCAGGTGATTCCAGTTTCCCAGTTTGGGAATAGCACAGCTTCTTCGTCGTTCCAATCAAACCAGGATGAATCACTTTGTAAGAAGCTTGATTTGGATACATAAAGTGGTGGAGAATCACCAGGAAGTTGAATAAATCTCATAGGAGTTGGCATGAAGAAGTATCCCACTTTCAAATCAGGTGATTCCAGTTTCCCAGTTTGGGAATAGCACAGCTTCTTCGTCGTTCCAATCAACCAGGATGAATCTCTTTGTAAGAAGCTTGATTTGGATACATAAAGTGGTGGAGAATCACCAGGAAGTTGAATAAATCTCATAGGAGTTGGCATGAAGAAGTTATCCCACTTTCAAATCAGGTGATTCCAGTTTCCCAGTTTGGGAATAGCACAGCTTCTTCGTCGTTCCAATCAAACCAGGATGAATCTCTTTGTAAGAAGCTTGATTTGGATACATAAAGTGGTGGAGAATCACCAGGAAGTTGAATAAATCTCATAGGAGTTGGCATGAAGAAGTTATCCCACTTTCAAATCAGGTGATTCCAGTTTCCCAGTTTGGGAATAGCACAGCTTCTTCGTCGTTCCAATCAAACCAGGATGAATCTCTTTGTAAGAAGCTTGATTTGGATACATAAAGTGGTGGAGAATCACCAGGAAGTTGAATAAATCTCATAGGAGTTGGCATGAAGAAGTTATCCCACTTTCAAATCAGGTGATTCCAGTTTCCCAGTTTGGGAATAGCACAGCTTCTTCGTCGTTCCAATCAAACCAGGATGAATCTCTTTGTAAGAAGCTTGATTTGGATACATAAAGTGGTGGAGAATCACCAGGAAGTTGAATAAATCTCATAGGAGTTGGGATGAAGAAGTTATCCCACTTTCAAATCAGGTGATTCCAGTTTCCCAGTTTGGGAATAGCACAGCTTCTTCGTCGTTCCAATCAAACCAGGATGAATCTCTTTGTAAGAAGCTTGATTTGGATACATAAAGTGGTGGAGAATCACCAGGAAGTTGAATAAATCTCATAGGAGTTGGCATGAAGAAGTTATCCCACTTTCAAATCAGGTGATTCCAGTTTCCCAGTTTGGGAATAGCACAGCTTCTTCGTCGTTCCAATCAAACCAGGATGAATCACTTTGTAAAAGCTTGATTTGGATACATAAAGTGGTGGAGAATCACCAGGAAGTTGAATAAATCTCATAGGAGTTGGCATGAAGAAGTTATCCCACTTTCAAATCAGGTGATTCCAGTTTCCCAGTTTGGGAATAGCACAGCTTCTTCGTCGTTCCAATCAAACCAGGATGAATCACTTTGTGAAAAGCTTGATTTGGATACATAAAGTGGTGGAGAATCACCAGGAAGTTGAATAAATCTCATAGGAGTTGGGATGAAGAAGTTATCCCACTTTCAAATCAGGTGATTCCAGTTTCCCAGTTTGGGAATAGCACAGCTTCTTCGTCGTTCCAATCAAACCAGGATGAATCACTTTGTAAGAAGCTTGATTTGGATACATAAAGTGGTGGAGAATCACCAGGAAGTTGAATAAATCTCATAGGAGTTGGCATGAAGAAGTTATCCCACTTTCAAATCAGGTGATTCCAGTTTCCCAGTTTGGGAATAGCACAGCTTCTTCGTCGTTCCAATCAAACCAGGATGAATCTCTTTGTAAGAAGCTTGATTTGGATACATAAAGTGGTGGAGAATCACCAGGAAGTTGAATAAATCTCATAGGAGTTGGCATGAAGAAGTTATCCCACTTTCAAATCAGGTGATTCCAGTTTCCCAGTTTGGGAATAGCACAGCTTCTTCGTCGTTCCAATCAAACCAGGATGAATCTCTTTGTAAGAAGCTTGATTTGGATACATAAAGTGGTGGAGAATCACCAGGAAGTTGAATAAATCTCATAGGAGTTGGCATGAAGAAGTTATCCCACTTTCAAATCAGGTGATTCCAGTTTCCCAGTTTGGGAATAGCACAGCTTCTTCGTCGTTCCAATCAAACCAGGATGAATCTCTTTGTAAGAAGCTTGATTTGGATACATAAAGTGGTGGAGAATCACCAGGAAGTTGAATAAATCTCATAGGAGTTGGCATGAAGAAGTTATCCCACTTTCAAATCAGGTGATTCCAGTTTCCCAGTTTGGGAATAGCACAGCTTCTTCGTCGTTCCAATCAAACCAGGATGAATCTCTTTGTAAGAAGCTTGATTTGGATACATAAAGTGGTGGAGAATCACCAGGAAGTTGAATAAATCTCATAGGAGTTGGCATGAAGAAGTTATCCCACTTTCAAATCAGGTGATTCCAGTTTCCCAGTTTGGGAATAGCACAGCTTCTTCGTCGTTCCAATCAAACCAGGATGAATCTCTTTGTAAGAAGCTTGATTTGGATACATAAAGTGGTGGAGAATCACCAGGAAGTTGAATAAATCTCATAGGAGTTGGCATGAAGAAGTTATCCCACTTTCAAATCAGGTGATTCCAGTTTCCCAGTTTGGGAATAGCACAGCTTCTTCGTCGTTCCAATCAAACCAGGATGAATCTCTTTGTAAGAAGCTTGATTTGGATACATAAAGTGGTGGAGAATCACCAGGAAGTTGAATAAATCTCATAGGAGTTGGGATGAAGAAGTTATCCCACTTTCAAATCAGGTGATTCCAGTTTCCCAGTTTGGGAATAGCACAGCTTCTTCGTCGTTCCAATCAAACCAGGATGAATCACTTTGTAAGAAGCTTGATTTGGATACATAAAGTGGTGGAGAATCACCAGGAAGTTGAATAAATCTCATAGGAGTTGGCATGAAGAAGTTATCCCACTTTCAAATCAGGTGATTCCAGTTTCCCAGTTTGGGAATAGCACAGCTTCTTCGTCGTTCCAATCAAACCAGGATGAATCTCTTTGTAAGAAGCTTGATTTGGATACATAAAGTGGTGGAGAATCACCAGGAAGTTGAATAAATCTCATAGGAGTTGGCATGAAGAAGTTATCCCACTTTCAAATCAGGTGATTCCAGTTTCCCAGTTTGGGAATAGCACAGCTTCTTCGTCGTTCCAATCAAACCAGGATGAATCTCTTTGTAAGAAGCTTGATTTGGATACATAAAGTGGTGGAGAATCACCAGGAAGTTGAATAAATCTCATAGGAGTTGGCATGAAGAAGTTATCCCACTTTCAAATCAGGTGATTCCAGTTTCCCAGTTTGGGAATAGCACAGCTTCTTCGTCGTTCCAATCAAACCAGGATGAATCTCTTTGTAAGAAGCTTGATTTGGATACATAAAGTGGTGGAGAATCACCAGGAAGTTGAATAAATCTCATAGGAGTTGGCATGAAGAAGTTATCCCACTTTCAAATCAGGTGATTCCAGTTTCCCAGTTTGGGAATAGCACAGCTTCTTCGTCGTTCCAATCAAACCAGGATGAATCTCTTTGTAAGAAGCTTGATTTGGATACATAAAGTGGTGGAGAATCACCAGGAAGTTGAATAAATCTCATAGGAGTTGGCATGAAGAAGTTATCCCACTTTCAAATCAGGTGATTCCAGTTTCCCAGTTTGGGAATAGCACAGCTTCTTCGTCGTTCCAATCAAACCAGGATGAATCTCTTTGTAAGAAGCTTGATTTGGATACATAAAGTGGTGGAGAATCACCAGGAAGTTGAATAAATCTCATAGGAGTTGGCATGAAGAAGTTATCCCACTTTCAAATCAGGTGATTCCAGTTTCCCAGTTTGGGAATAGCACAGCTTCTTCGTCGTTCCAATCAAACCAGGATGAATCACTTTGTAAGAAGCTTGATTTGGATACATAAAGTGGTGGAGAATCACCAGGAAGTTGAATAAATCTCATAGGAGTTGGCATGAAGAAGTTATCCCACTTTCAAATCAGGTGATTCCAGTTTCCCAGTTTGGGAATAGCACAGCTTCTTCGTCGTTCCAATCAAACCAGGATGAATCACTTTGTAAAAGCTTGATTTGGATACATAAAGTGGTGGAGAATCACCAGGAAGTTGAATAAATCTCATAGGAGTTGGCATGAAGAAGTTATCCCACTTTCAAATCAGGTGATTCCAGTTTCCCAGTTTGGGAATAGCACAGCTTCTTCGTCGTTCCAATCAAACCAGGATGAATCACTTTGTAAGAAGCTTGATTTGGATACATAAAGTGGTGGAGAATCACCAGGAAGTTGAATAAATCTCATAGGAGTTGGCATGAAGAAGTTATCCCACTTTCAAATCAGGTGATTCCAGTTTCCCAGTTTGGGAATAGCACAGCTTCTTCGTCGTTCCAATCAAACCAGGATGAATCACTTTGTAAAAGCTTGATTTGGATACATAAAGTGGTGGAGAATCACCAGGAAGTTGAATAAATCTCATAGGAGTTGGCATGAAGAAGTTATCCCACTTTCAAATCAGGTGATTCCAGTTTCCCAGTTTGGGAATAGCACAGCTTCTTCGTCGTTCCAATCAAACCAGGATGAATCTCTTTGTAAGAAGCTTGATTTGGATACATAAAGTGGTGGAGAATCACCAGGAAGTTGAATAAATCTCATAGGAGTTGGCATGAAGAAGTTATCCCACTTTCAAATCAGGTGATTCCAGTTTCCCAGTTTGGGAATAGCACAGCTTCTTCGTCGTTCCAATCAAACCAGGATGAATCACTTTGTGAAAAGCTTGATTTGGATACATAAAGTGGTGGAGAATCACCAGGAAGTTGAATAAATCTCATAGGAGTTGGCATGAAGAAGTTATCCCACTTTCAAATCAGGTGATTCCAGTTTCCCAGTTTGGGAATAGCACAGCTTCTTCGTCGTTCCAATCAAACCAGGATGAATCACTTTGTAAGAAGCTTGATTTGGATACATAAAGTGGTGGAGAATCACCAGGAAGTTGAATAAATCTCATAGGAGTTGGCATGAAGAAGTTATCCCACTTTCAAATCAGGTGATTCCAGTTTCCCAGTTTGGGAATAGCACAGCTTCTTCGTCGTTCCAATCAAACCAGGATGAATCTCTTTGTAAGAAGCTTGATTTGGATACATAAAGTGGTGGAGAATCACCAGGAAGTTGAATAAATCTCATAGGAGTTGGCATGAAGAAGTTATCCCACTTTCAAATCAGGTGATTCCAGTTTCCCAGTTTGGGAATAGCACAGCTTCTTCGTCGTTCCAATCAAACCAGGATGAATCACTTTGTAAGAAGCTTGATTTGGATACATAAAGTGGTGGAGAATCACCAGGAAGTTGAATAAATCTCATAGGAGTTGGCATGAAGAAGTTATCCCACTTTCAAATCAGGTGATTCCAGTTTCCCAGTTTGGGAATAGCACAGCTTCTTCGTCGTTCCAATCAAACCAGGATGAATCTCTTTGTAAGAAGCTTGATTTGGATACATAAAGTGGTGGAGAATCACCAGGAAGTTGAATAAATCTCATAGGAGTTGGCATGAAGAAGTTATCCCACTTTCAAATCAGGTGATTCCAGTTTCCCAGTTTGGGAATAGCACAGCTTCTTCGTCGTTCCAATCAAACCAGGATGAATCTCTTTGTAAGAAGCTTGATTTGGATACATAAAGTGGTGGAGAATCACCAGGAAGTTGAATAAATCTCATAGGAGTTGGCATGAAGAAGTTATCCCACTTTCAAATCAGGTGATTCCAGTTTCCCAGTTTGGGAATAGCACAGCTTCTTCGTCGTTCCAATCAAACCAGGATGAATCTCTTTGTAAGAAGCTTGATTTGGATACATAAAGTGGTGGAGAATCACCAGGAAGTTGAATAAATCTCATAGGAGTTGGCATGAAGAAGTTATCCCACTTTCAAATCAGGTGATTCCAGTTTCCCAGTTTGGGAATAGCACAGCTTCTTCGTCGTTCCAATCAAACCAGGATGAATCTCTTTGTAAGAAGCTTGATTTGGATACATAAAGTGGTGGAGAATCACCAGGAAGTTGAATAAATCTCATAGGAGTTGGCATGAAGAAGTTATCCCACTTTCAAATCAGGTGATTCCAGTTTCCCAGTTTGGGAATAGCACAGCTTCTTCGTCGTTCCAATCAAACCAGGATGAATCTCTTTGTAAGAAGCTTGATTTGGATACATAAAGTGGTGGAGAATCACCAGGAAGTTGAATAAATCTCATAGGAAGTGGGATGAAGAAGTTATCCCACTTTCAAATCAGGTGATTCCAGTTTCCCAGTTTGGGAATAGCACAGCTTCTTCGTCGTTCCAATCAAACCAGGATGAATCTCTTTGTAAGAAGCTTGATTTGGATACATAAAGTGGTGGAGAATCACCAGGAAGTTGAATAAATCTCATAGGAGTTGGCATGAAGAAGTTATCCCACTTTCAAATCAGGTGATTCCAGTTTCCCAGTTTGGGAATAGCACAGCTTCTTCGTCGTTCCAATCAAACCAGGATGAATCACTTTGTGAAAAGCTTGATTTGGATACATAAAGTGGTGGAGAATCACCAGGAAGTTGAATAAATCTCATAGGAGTTGGGATGAAGAAGTTATCCCACTTTCAAATCAGGTGATTCCAGTTTCCCAGTTTGGGAATAGCACAGCTTCTTCGTCGTTCCAATCAAACCAGGATGAATCACTTTGTGAAAAGCTTGATTTGGATACATAAAGTGGTGGAGAATCACCAGGAAGTTGAATAAATCTCATAGGAGTTGGCATGAAGAAGTTATCCCACTTTCAAATCAGGTGATTCCAGTTTCCCAGTTTGGGAATAGCACAGCTTCTTCGTCGTTCCAATCAAACCAGGATGAATCTCTTTGTAAGAAGCTTGATTTGGATACATAAAGTGGTGGAGAATCACCAGGAAGTTGAATAAATCTCATAGGAGTTGGCATGAAGAAGTTATCCCACTTTCAAATCAGGTGATTCCAGTTTCCCAGTTTGGGAATAGCACAGCTTCTTCGTCGTTCCAATCAAACCAGGATGAATCTCTTTGTAAGAAGCTTGATTTGGATACATAAAGTGGTGGAGAATCACCAGGAAGTTGAATAAATCTCATAGGAGTTGGCATGAAGAAGTTATCCCACTTTCAAATCAGGTGATTCCAGTTTCCCAGTTTGGGAATAGCACAGCTTCTTCGTCGTTCCAATCAAACCAGGATGAATCACTTTGTAAAAGCTTGATTTGGATACATAAAGTGGTGGAGAATCACCAGGAAGTTGAATAAATCTCATAGGAGTTGGCATGAAGAAGTTATCCCACTTTCAAATCAGGTGATTCCAGTTTCCCAGTTTGGGAATAGCACAGCTTCTTCGTCGTTCCAATCAAACCAGGATGAATCTCTTTGTAAGAAGCTTGATTTGGATACATAAAGTGGTGGAGAATCACCAGGAAGTTGAATAAATCTCATAGGAGTTGGCATGAAGAAGTTATCCCACTTTCAAATCAGGTGATTCCAGTTTCCCAGTTTGGGAATAGCACAGCTTCTTCGTCGTTCCAATCAACCAGGATGAATCTCTTTGTAAGAAGCTTGATTTGGATACATAAAGTGGTGGAGAATCACCAGGAAGTTGAATAAATCTCATAGGAGTTGGCATGAAGAAGTTATCCCACTTTCAAATCAGGTGATTCCAGTTTCCCAGTTTGGGAATAGCACAGCTTCTTCGTCGTTCCAATCAAACCAGGATGAATCTCTTTGTAAGAAGCTTGATTTGGATACATAAAGTGGTGGAGAATCACCAGGAAGTTGAATAAATCTCATAGGAGTTGGCATGAAGAAGTTATCCCACTTTCAAATCAGGTGATTCCAGTTTCCCAGTTTGGGAATAGCACAGCTTCTTCGTCGTTCCAATCAAACCAGGATGAATCTCTTTGTAAGAAGCTTGATTTGGATACATAAAGTGGTGGAGAATCACCAGGAAGTTGAATAAATCTCATAGGAAGTGGGATGAAGAAGTTATCCCACTTTCAAATCAGGTGATTCCAGTTTCCCAGTTTGGGAATAGCACAGCTTCTTCGTCGTTCCAATCAAACCAGGATGAATCTCTTTGTAAGAAGCTTGATTTGGATACATAAAGTGGTGGAGAATCACCAGGAAGTTGAATAAATCTCATAGGAGTTGGCATGAAGAAGTTATCCCACTTTCAAATCAGGTGATTCCAGTTTCCCAGTTTGGGAATAGCACAGCTTCTTCGTCGTTCCAATCAAACCAGGATGAATCACTTTGTAAAAGCTTGATTTGGATACATAAAGTGGTGGAGAATCACCAGGAAGTTGAATAAATCTCATAGGAGTTGGCATGAAGAAGTTATCCCACTTTCAAATCAGGTGATTCCAGTTTCCCAGTTTGGGAATAGCACAGCTTCTTCGTCGTTCCAATCAAACCAGGATGAATCACTTTGTAAGAAGCTTGATTTGGATACATAAAGTGGTGGAGAATCACCAGGAAGTTGAATAAATCTCATAGGAGTTGGCATGAAGAAGTTATCCCACTTTCAAATCAGGTGATTCCAGTTTCCCAGTTTGGGAATAGCACAGCTTCTTCGTCGTTCCAATCAAACCAGGATGAATCTCTTTGTAAGAAGCTTGATTTGGATACATAAAGTGGTGGAGAATCACCAGGAAGTTGAATAAATCTCATAGGAGTTGGCATGAAGAAGTTATCCCACTTTCAAATCAGGTGATTCCAGTTTCCCAGTTTGGGAATAGCACAGCTTCTTCGTCGTTCCAATCAAACCAGGATGAATCTCTTTGTAAGAAGCTTGATTTGGATACATAAAGTGGTGGAGAATCACCAGGAAGTTGAATAAATCTCATAGGAGTTGGCATGAAGAAGTTATCCCACTTTCAAATCAGGTGATTCCAGTTTCCCAGTTTGGGAATAGCACAGCTTCTTCGTCGTTCCAATCAAACCAGGATGAATCACTTTGTGAAAAGCTTGATTTGGATACATAAAGTGGTGGAGAATCACCAGGAAGTTGAATAAATCTCATAGGAGTTGGGATGAAGAAGTTATCCCACTTTCAAATCAGGTGATTCCAGTTTCCCAGTTTGGGAATAGCACAGCTTCTTCGTCGTTCCAATCAAACCAGGATGAATCTCTTTGTAAGAAGCTTGATTTGGATACATAAAGTGGTGGAGAATCACCAGGAAGTTGAATAAATCTCATAGGAGTTGGCATGAAGAAGTTATCCCACTTTCAAATCAGGTGATTCCAGTTTCCCAGTTTGGGAATAGCACAGCTTCTTCGTCGTTCCAATCAAACCAGGATGAATCTCTTTGTAAGAAGCTTGATTTGGATACATAAAGTGGTGGAGAATCACCAGGAAGTTGAATAAATCTCATAGGAGTTGGCATGAAGAAGTTATCCCACTTTCAAATCAGGTGATTCCAGTTTCCCAGTTTGGGAATAGCACAGCTTCTTCGTCGTTCCAATCAAACCAGGATGAATCTCTTTGTAAGAAGCTTGATTTGGATACATAAAGTGGTGGAGAATCACCAGGAAGTTGAATAAATCTCATAGGAGTTGGCATGAAGAAGTTATCCCACTTTCAAATCAGGTGATTCCAGTTTCCCAGTTTGGGAATAGCACAGCTTCTTCGTCGTTCCAATCAAACCAGGATGAATCTCTTTGTAAGAAGCTTGATTTGGATACATAAAGTGGTGGAGAATCACCAGGAAGTTGAATAAATCTCATAGGAAGTGGGATGAAGAAGTTATCCCACTTTCAAATCAGGTGATTCCAGTTTCCCAGTTTGGGAATAGCACAGCTTCTTCGTCGTTCCAATCAAACCAGGATGAATCTCTTTGTAAGAAGCTTGATTTGGATACATAAAGTGGTGGAGAATCACCAGGAAGTTGAATAAATCTCATAGGAGTTGGCATGAAGAAGTTATCCCACTTTCAAATCAGGTGATTCCAGTTTCCCAGTTTGGGAATAGCACAGCTTCTTCGTCGTTCCAATCAAACCAGGATGAATCACTGTGAAAAGCTTGATTTGGATACATAAAGTGGTGGAGAATCACCAGGAAGTTGAATAAATCTCATAGGAGTTGGGATGAAGAAGTTATCCCACTTTCAAATCAGGTGATTCCAGTTTCCCAGTTTGGGAATAGCACAGCTTCTTCGTCGTTCCAATCAAACCAGGATGAATCACTTTGTGAAAAGCTTGATTTGGATACATAAAGTGGTGGAGAATCACCAGGAAGTTGAATAAATCTCATAGGAGTTGGCATGAAGAAGTTATCCCACTTTCAAATCAGGTGATTCCAGTTTCCCAGTTTGGGAATAGCACAGCTTCTTCGTCGTTCCAATCAAACCAGGATGAATCACTTTGTAAGAAGCTTGATTTGGATACATAAAGTGGTGGAGAATCACCAGGAAGTTGAATAAATCTCATAGGAGTTGGCATGAAGAAGTTATCCCACTTTCAAATCAGGTGATTCCAGTTTCCCAGTTTGGGAATAGCACAGCTTCTTCGTCGTTCCAATCAAACCAGGATGAATCTCTTTGTAAGAAGCTTGATTTGGATACATAAAGTGGTGGAGAATCACCAGGAAGTTGAATAAATCTCATAGGAGTTGGCATGAAGAAGTTATCCCACTTTCAAATCAGGTGATTCCAGTTTCCCAGTTTGGGAATAGCACAGCTTCTTCGTCGTTCCAATCAAACCAGGATGAATCACTTTGTGAAAGCTTGATTTGGATACATAAAGTGGTGGAGAATCACCAGGAAGTTGAATAAATCTCATAGGAGTTGGGATGAAGAAGTTATCCCACTTTCAAATCAGGTGATTCCAGTTTCCCAGTTTGGGAATAGCACAGCTTCTTCGTCGTTCCAATCAAACCAGGATGAATCACTTTGTAAGAAGCTTGATTTGGATACATAAAGTGGTGGAGAATCACCAGGAAGTTGAATAAATCTCATAGGAGTTGGGATGAAGAAGTTATCCCACTTTCAAATCAGGTGATTCCAGTTTCCCAGTTTGGGAATAGCACAGCTTCTTCGTCGTTCCAATCAAACCAGGATGAATCACTTTGTAAGAAGCTTGATTTGGATACATAAAGTGGTGGAGAATCACCAGGAAGTTGAATAAATCTCATAGGAGTTGGCATGAAGAAGTTATCCCACTTTCAAATCAGGTGATTCCAGTTTCCCAGTTTGGGAATAGCACAGCTTCTTCGTCGTTCCAATCAAACCAGGATGAATCTCTTTGTAAGAAGCTTGATTTGGATACATAAAGTGGTGGAGAATCACCAGGAAGTTGAATAAATCTCATAGGAGTTGGCATGAAGAAGTTATCCCACTTTCAAATCAGGTGATTCCAGTTTCCCAGTTTGGGAATAGCACAGCTTCTTCGTCGTTCCAATCAACCAGGATGAATCTCTTTGTAAGAAGCTTGATTTGGATACATAAAGTGGTGGAGAATCACCAGGAAGTTGAATAAATCTCATAGGAGTTGGCATGAAGAAGTTATCCCACTTTCAAATCAGGTGATTCCAGTTTCCCAGTTTGGGAATAGCACAGCTTCTTCGTCGTTCCAATAAACCAGGATGAATCTCTTTGTAAGAAGCTTGATTTGGATACATAAAGTGGTGGAGAATCACCAGGAAGTTGAATAAATCTCATAGGAGTTGGCATGAAAAAGTTATCCCACTTTCAAATCAGGTGATTCCAGTTTCCCAGTTTGGGAATAGCACAGCTTCTTCGTCGTTTCAATCAAACCAGGATGAATCTCTTTGTAAGAAGCTTGATTTGGATACATAAAGTGGTGGAGAATCACCAGGAAGTTGAATAAATCTCATAGGAGTTGGCATGAAGAAGTTATCCCACTTTCAAATCAGGTGATTCCAGTTTCCCAGTTTGGGAATAGCACAGCTTCTTCGTCGTTCCAATCAAACCAGGATGAATCTCTTTGTAAGAAGCTTGATTTGGATACATAAAGTGGTGGAGAATCACCAGGAAGTTGAATAAATCTAATAGGAGTTGGCATGAAGAAGTTATCCCACTTTCAAATCAGGTGATTCCAGTTTCCCAGTTTGGGAATAGCACAGCTTCTTCGTCGTTCCAATTGTGAGATTTTCAGAGCACAGGTTGTGTGGGCTTGGGAATCAACCTCCAAGGTTGGGAGAGTCTTGTTCAACAATGGAAGAGATAAAAAAGAGACTGATGGAAGAATAGAATGGTGTGAGATTAAGAGACTTGGGGAGATGATGAGAGATTAGAGAGATTGAGAGATTAGGTAACCAGAGAATAGAGATTGGGAGATTCAAAGTAACCAAAGACTATGAAGTATGATTTTTAGTAATGTTTAGAGTAATCTGAGTGTTTAGGAAAGACTAGAAACGATTTAGTGAAGATTGAGTATGGAATGAGATTAGGAGTCTAATATGGAACCATTGAGATTTAAAGACTAAGAGAGAGTCTCAAAACTTGCTTAATTTATTAATGAGTGAGGTTACATATTTATAAGGGAGACACAAGGGTTTACAAGAAGGAAATAGCCACTGTTTAACCGTGTGGAGTCAATGGAGCCTTTGAATGATTGGCCAGGATGGCTCACATGCTTATGGCATCTTGGACTACTTTTCCAGCCTGTTCCAGCCTGGCACGCGCGTCCCTTATCCTCCTACCAGTCTTATCCCTTCACTAAGCCCTTAAGGTAACTTCTACCTTGTACGGTTTCACTTGGTCAGTTGGGTAACTTCTGGTCGAGGCATTTAGTACGGACGGTACGGCCATGTACGGCCTTGTACGGCCGTCCGTACCATGCTTGCCCAAAGTCCCCTCATTCCTTTCTCCTCTTCTCTTCAACACCTTATCTCTTCATATCCATATCTCACTCATCTCAACACTCCCCCTCAAGCTTAGCTTTGTGAAAGCTTAAGCTTGGACAGCCATGAGATCTTCCTCATTAAAAACCTCACCAAGGAAAACCCATTGGGACAAAACCTTAATGAGGGAAAAAGAGTAAAGATCTCATGACTAAGGGGATCAGCTGCTTCTCTTTCCAAGATCAATGAGGCCCAATCTGATATGAATGGACTCCATTGTCTTTTGCCTCGCAGCCTTGGTGAACACATCAGCCAACTGATCTTCACTCCTAGTATAACATGGCAAGATGACTCCTAGGACAATCATCTGCCTCACCTTGTGGCAATCAACCTCAATGTGCTTGGTTCTCTCATGGAACACGAGTTGGAGGCTATGTGAATGGCGGCCTGGTGTCACAATGCATTGTCATTGGAGTGTCTTGTGCTATCTCAAATGCTTCAAGATGCCCTTGATCCAAACTAACTCGTTTGTAAGCTTCAGCATAGCTCTATACTCAGCTTCTGCACTAGAGCATGACACCACCTTCTGTTTCTTACTCTTCCAAGTCACCAAGTTGCCTCCAATGAATGTGCAATAGCCGGTTGTTGATCTTCTGTCAGTTCTATCACCTGCCCAATCAGCATCACAATAGCCCACCACTTCTGTGCTTTCATTGCACCCCATCCATACACCTTGATCCGGCGAGCCATTTAGATACATCAGCAGCCTCTCCACCATACGCCAGTGATGTTCCTTGGGAAGCTGCATGTGTTGACTCACCTGATTCACAGCAAAGCATATATCAGGTCTTGTGATGGTTAGATAAATCAATTTGCCAACAAGTTTTCTATAGAGTTTAGGATCATGAAATGGCTTGCTGTCTTCAATCTCCCCCTCTCTTGGTACTTTGTAGCCATCCTCCATTGGCATCTTGCTGTCTTGCCTCCATAAGCACCTGCACCTTTCAAAAGATCAAGTGTATACTTCCTTTGGGACATGAACAAACCTTCCTTGGATCTACAAATCTCAATTCCAAGAAAGTATTTCATTTCTCCCAAGTCTTTTATTTCAAACATAGACTTTAGAAACTCCTTGGTTGCTTTGATACCTTCCTTATCACTTCCTGTGATAATGATATCATCCACATACACAAGGAGAGCAACCATACCTGAGGGAGTAGTGAGGGTAAAGAGAGTATGGTCCAATTCTGACTTCTTAAAACCTTGGCCGTTCAGAGTTGTGCTCAACTTGTTGTACCATGCTCTTGGTGATTGCTTCAACCATAGATAGCCTTCTTTAGCCTCAGTACATTCCTCTCTTCACTAGATGTTCAAGACCTGGTGGAGGATACATGTAGACTTCATCCTCAAGTTTCCTTGTTCTTGTAAGAATGCATTCTTCAACATCCATTTAGCCAAGGAGAACACAGGAAACATCGCAACCCCATCCTCACAAAGTGATAATTCCTACTGA